>NW_027140247.1:0-69527 GCF_036365525.1 Heterodontus francisci
CCCCCCACCTTGACCTCCGGCCTTGACTCCCGACCCCTTGACCTCACCGTTGTCCCCCCTTGACCTCCCCTTGTCCCCCCCCTTGACCTCCCCGTTGTCCCCCCCTTGACCTCCCCGTTGTCCCCCCCTTGACCTCCCCGTTGTCCCCCCCTTGACCCTCCGTTGTCCCCCTTGACTCCCGTTGTCCCCCCTTGACCTCCCCGTTGTCCCCCCCTTGACCTCCCCGTTGTTCCCCACCCTTGACCTCCCCGTTGTCCCCCCCTTGACCTCCCCGTTGTCCCCCCCTTGACCTCCCCGTTGTCCCCCCCTTGACCCTCCCGTTGTCCCCCCCTTGACCTCACCCGTTGTCCCCCCCTTGACCTCCCCGTTGTCCCCCCCTTGACTCCCCGTTGTCCCCCCCTTGACCTCCCCGTTGTCCCCCCCTTGACCTCCCCGTTGTCCCCCCCTTGACCTCCCCGTTGTCCCCCCCTTGACCTCCCCGTTGTCCCCCCCTTGACCTCCCCGTTGTCCCCCCCCTTGACCTCCCCGTTGTCCCCCCCTTGACCTCCCGTTGTCCCCCCTTGACCTCCCGTTGTCCCCCCCTTGACCTCCCCGTTGTCCCCCCTACCTTGACCCTTCCCCGTTGTCCCCCCCCTTGACCTCCCCGTTGTCCCCCCCTTGACCTCCCCGTTGTCCCCCCCTTGACCTCCCCGTTGTCCCCCCCTTGACCTCCCCGTTGTCCCCCCCCCTCCCCTTGACCCCCCTGCCCTCCGTTGTCCCCCCCTTGACCTCCCCGTTGTCCCCCCCTTGACCTCCCCGTTGTCCCCCCCTTGACCTCCCCGTTGTCCCCCCCTTGACCCTCCCCGTTGTCCCCCCTTGACCTCCCGTGTCCCCCTTGACCTCCCGTTGTCCCCCCCTTGACCTCCCCGTTGTCCCCCCCTTGACCTCCCCGTTGTCCCCCCCTTGACCTCCCCGTTGTCCCCCCCTTGACCTCCCCGTTGTCCCCCCCTTGACCTCCCCGTTGTCCCCCCCTTGACCTCCCCGTTGTCCCCCCCTTGACCTCCCCGTTGTCCCCCCCTTGACCTCCCCGTTGTCCCCCCCTTGACCTCCCCGTTGTCCCCCCCTTGACCTCCCGTTGTCCCCCTTGACTCCCGTTGTCCCCCTTGACCTCCCCGTTGTCCCCCCCTTGACCTCCCCGTTGTCCCCTTGACCTCCCGTTGTCCCCTTGACCTCCCGTTGTCCCCCCTTGACCTCCCCGTTGTCCCCCCTTGACCTCCCGTTGTCCCCCCTTGACCTCCCCCGTTGTCCCCCTGACCTCCCCGTTGTCACCCCTTGACTCCCGTTGTCCCCCCTTGACCTCCGTTGTCCCCCCTTGACCTCCCCGTTGTCCCCCCTTGACCTCCCCGTTGTCCCCCCCTTGACCTCCCGTTGTCCCCCCTTGACCTCCGTTGTCCCCTTGACCTCCCGTTGTCCCTCCTGACTCCCGTTGTCCCCCCCTTGACCTCCCCGTTGTCCCCCCTTGACCTCCCGTTGTCCCCCCTTGACCACGTGTCCCACCCGTTGTCCCCCCCTTGACCTCCCCGTTGTCCCCCCCTTGACCTCCCCGTTGTCCCCCCCTTGACCTCCCCGTTGTCCCCCCTTGACCTCCGTTGTCCCCTTGACCTCCCGTTGTCCCCCCCTTGACCTCCCCGTGTCCCCCCCTTGACCTCCCGTTGTCCCCCCCTTGACCTCCCCGTTGTCCCCCCCTTGACCTCCCCGTTGTCCCCCCCTTGACCTCCCCGTTGTCCCCCCCTTGACCTCCCCGTTGTCCCCCCTTGACCTCGTGTCCCTTGCTCCCGTTGTCCCCCCCTTGACCTCCCCGTTGTCCCCCCCTTGACCTCCCCGTTGTCCCCCCCTTGACCTCTCCCGTTGTCCCCCCCCTTGACCTCCCCGTTGTCCCCCCCTTGACCTCCCCGTTGTCCCCCCCTTGACCTCCCCGTTGTCCCCCCCTTGACCTCCCCGTTGTCCCCCCCTTGACCTCCCCGTTGTCCCCCCCTTGACCTCCCCGTTGTCCCCCCTTGACCTCCCGTTGTCCCTGCCTCGTTGTCCCCCCTTGACCTCCCCGTTGTCCCCCCTTGACCTCCGTTGTCCCTCTGACCTCCGTTGTCCCCCCCCTTGACCTCCCCGTTGTCCCCCCCTTGACCTCCCCGTTGTCCCCCCCTTGACCTCCCCGTTGTCCCCCCCTTGACCTCCCCGTTGTCCCCCCTTGACCTCACCCGTTGTCCCCCCCTTGACCTCCCGTTGTCCCCCCCTTGACCTCACCGTTGTCCCCCCCTTGACCTCCCGTTGTCCCCCTTGACCTCCGTTGTCCCCCCTTGACCTCCCGTTGTCCCCCCTTGACCTCCCGTTGTCCCCCCCTTGACCTCCCGTTGTCCCCCTTGACCTCCCGTTGTCCCCCCTTGACCTCCGTTGTCCCTTGACCTCCCCGTTGTCCCCCTTGACCTCCCGTTGTCCCCCCTTGACCTCCCCGTTGTCCCCCCCTTGACCTCCCCGTTGTCCCCCCCTTGACCTCCCCCGTTGTCCCCCCCTTGACCTCCCCGTTGTCCCCCCTTGACCTCCCCGTTGTCCCCCCCTTGACCCTCCCGTTGTCCCCCCCCTTGACCTCCCCGTTGTCCCCCCTGACCTCCCGTTGTCCCCTTGACCTCGTTGTCCCCTGCTCCCGTCCCTTGACCTCCCCGTTGTCCCCCCCCTTGACCTCCCCGTTGTCCCCCCCTTGACCTCCCCGTTGTCCCCCCCCCTTGACCTCCCCGTTGTCCCGCCCCCTTGTCCCTTGACTCTCCCGTTGTCCCCCTTGACCTCCCGTTGTCCCCCCCTTACCTCCCCGTTGTCCCCCCCCTTGACCTCCCCGTTGTCCCCCCCCCTTTGACCTCCCCGTTGTCCCCTTGCCTCCCGTTGTCCCCCTGACTCCCGTTGTTCCCCCCCCTTGACCTCCCCGTTGTCCCCTCCCCTTGACTCTGCCCCCCTATTACCTCCCCGTTGTCCCAGCCCCCCGTTGTACCTCCTCCGTTGTCCCCCCCTTTACCTCCCCGTTGTCCCCCCTAACTCCCGTTAACCCCCCTCCGTGTCTCCCCTTACCTCCCGTTGTCCCCCTACCCGTTGTCCCCCCTTTACTCCCGTCCCCTTTACCTCCCCGTTGTCCCCCCCCTTTACCTCCCCGTTGTCCCCCCCCCCTTTACCTCCCCGTTGTCCCCCCCCTCCTTTACTCCCCGTTGTCCCCCCCTCCCTTTACCTCCCTCGTTGTCCCCCCCCCTTTACCTCCCCGTTGTCCCCCCCTTACCTCCCCGTTAGCCCCCCTCTCCCGTTGTTCCTCCCCGTTGTCCTCCGTGTCCCCCCCCTTTACCTCCCGTTGTCCCCCCCCCCTTTACCTCCCCGTTGTGTCCCTCACAGCGCCCCCCCGTCCCCTCGCCAGCTCTCATGTTTCTGCTCACTGGCTCTTCCTTTCCCCCACCAGACTGGAACACCCTCATTGTGGGGAAGCTGTCGCCATGGATACAGGTGGACTCTGAGGATGAGCAAGTGCGGAAAAACTCTGAGGAGGTGAGGCTGCTCCCAGTGGGAGAACACTGGCCTGGAATCCTGGATGCACTGTAGGGGGTGTTCCCTCGGGGCCGTCCCTCCCGGGCGTGCATTCTCCCGGGCGCGCCCTCCCTCTATCGCGCGCATTCCCCCTCTCTCTCTCCCTCGCGCGCTGCGCTCTGCCACATGAGCACAGTTTAGATTGAGCTGAGCAAAGGGTCAGTACTGATGGAGCGCCGCGCTGTCGGAGGGTCAGCACTGAGGAGCGCCGCGCTGTCGGAGGGTCAGCACTGAGGGAGCGCCGCGCTGTCGGTCGGAGGTCAGCCACTGAGGGAGCGCGCACGCTGTCGGAGGGTCAGCACTGAGGGAGCGCCGCACTGTCGGAGGGTCAGCACTGAGGGAGCGCGCACTGTCGGAGGTCAGCACTGAGGGAGCGCCGCACTGTCGGAGGGTCAGCACTGAGGGAGCGCCGCACTGTCGGAGGTCAGCACTGAGGGAGCGCCGCACTGTTGGTGCTGTCTTTTAGGCGAGAATCACAGCAGAGACTGAGGCCATTCAGCCCATTGTGTCTGTGCTGGCTCTTTTAATGGCAACCCATACGTGCACTGTTCCCCCAGTACTGCCTGCTCCCCAATTCCCCCATTAACTGATGCCCACCCTGTGTTTGAGCTGTAAACTGGGTTGCCCCACTATTTCCGGTGTGGGTGTCGTGTCTCCGCCTGTTCACATCGTAGCCACCTTCTCAATACTGTGGCACAAGCAGTGCGCCTCTCTCTCTGCTCCTGTTAGCTGGCAGTGAGCTCTGCGTGCAGCAGGAGGTCCCAGCAGTGTTGTTGGCGGACTGCAGTGCTGCGCTGCCTCTTAAAGGGTGGCAGCCCAAAAGAAATTGCTGCAATGGAAGTTGTGACAAAGTGAACACCAAGGCAGACATGGTGACGGAGTAGTGGATGGGTGCACTCATGACTGTGGGTTAATACGGGTGTTCAGGGTCATGGAGGTAGCATCGGATCTGAGACGAGGAGAAACTGGTTCATGCAGGAAGTTGCCCCTGCTCCGCAAGAATTCCAACCGTCAATTATCAAATCATAAACAGGAGCGGGCCATTCGGCCCCTCGAGCCTGCTCCAGCATTCAGTACAATTATGGCTGATCTTCCACGTTAACTCCACCTTCCTGTACTATCCCTATATCCCTCGATTCCCTTAGTCCCTAAAAATCTCTTGATCTCAGTCTGGAATATACTCAACAACTGAACCTCCACAGTTCTCTGGCAGAGAATTCCAAAGATTCAACACCCTCCGAGTGAAGAAATTCCTCCTCATCTCAGTCCCAAATAGCTAACCCCTGATCCTGACACTGTGCCCCCCCCACCGTGTTGTAGATTCCCCAGCCAGGGGGAAAACAGCCTCTCAGCATCTACCCTGTCAAACCCCATCAGAATTTTATACGTTTCAATGAGACCACCGCTCATTCTTCCAAACTCCAGGGAATGTCGGCCCATTCTACTCAATCTCTCCTCACAGGACAGTCCCCTCATCCCGGGAACCAGTCTGGTGAACCTTCACTGCATTCCCTCGAGGGTAAAGAGACCAGAACTGTCCACAGTTCTCCAGGTGTGGTCTCACCAAGACCCTGTACAATTGTCACTCTTTTAGAACATAGAACAGTACAGGCCCTTCAGCCCACGATGTTGTGCCGACCCTTTAACCTACTCTAAGATCAAACTACCTACATACCCTTCATTCTACTATCATCCATGTACCTATCCAAGAGTCGCTTAAATGTCCCTAATGTATCTGCTTCTACTACCACCGCTGGCAGCGCATTCCACGCACCCACCACTCTCTGTGTAAAGAACCTACCTCTGACATCTCCCCGAAAACTTCCTCCAATCACCTTAAAATTATGCCCCCTGGTGATAGCACTTTCCACCCTGGGAAAAAGTCTCTGACTATCCACTCTATCTATGCCTCTCATCATCTTGTACCTCTCTATCAAGTCACCTCTCATCCTTCTTCGCTCCAATGAGAAAAGCCCTAGCTCCCTCAATCTTTCTTCGTAAGACATGCCCTCCAGTCCTGGCAGCATCCTGGTAAATCTCCTCTGCACCCTCTCTAAAGCTTCCACATCCTTCCGATAATGAGGCGACCAGAACTGAACACAATATTCCAAGTGTGGTCTAACCAGGGCTTTATAGAGCTGCAGCATAACCTCGCGGCTCTTAAACTCAATCCCCCTGTTAATGAAAGCCAACACACCATACGCCTTCTTAACAACCCTATCAACTTGGGTGGCAACTTTGAGGGATCCCTCTGTTCCTCCACACTACTAAGAATCCTGTCTTTAAGCCTGTATTCTGCATTCAAATTCGACCTTCCAAAATGAATCACTTCACACTTTTCCAGGTTGAACTCCATCTGCCACTTCTCAGCCCAGCTCTGCATCCTGTCAATGTCCCGTTGCAACCTACAACAGCCCTCCACACTATCCACAACTCCAGCAACCTTCGTGTCATCGGCAAACTTGCTAATCCAGCCTTCCACTTCCTCATCCAAGTCATTTATAAAAATCACAAAGAGCAGAGGTCCCAGAACAGATCCCTGCGGAACAAAACTGGTCACCGAGCTCCAGGCTGAATACCTTCCATCTACAACCACCCTCTGACTTATATGGGCCAGCCAATTTTGTATCCAGACCGCCAACTTTCCCTGAATCCCATGCCTCCTTACTTTCTGAATGAGCCTACCAGGGGAACCTTATCAAACGCCTTGCTAAAATCCATATACACCACATCCACTGCTCTTCCTTCATCAATGTGTTTTGTCACATCTTCAAAGAATTCAATAAGGCTTGTGAGGCATGACCTGCCCCTCACAAAGCCATGCTGACTGTCTCTAATCAAACCATGCTTTTCCAAATAATCATAAATCCTGTCTCTCAGAATCCTCTCCAATAATTTGCCCACCACCAACGTAAGACTGACTGGTCTATAATTCCCAGGGTTATTCCTATTCCCTTTCTTGAACAAGGGAATAACATTTGCCACCCTCCAATCATCTGGTACTACTCCAGTGGACAGTGAGGACACAAAGAGCATCGCCAAAGGCGCGGCAATCTCTTCCCTCGCTTCCCGTACTATCCTTGGGTATATCCCGTCTGGCCCCGGGGACTTATCTGTTCTCATGTCTTTCAAAATTTCCAGCACATCCTCCTCCTTAACATCAACCTGTTCGAGCTTATCAGCCTGTTTCACACTGTCCTGACAAACGATCAGGTCCCTCTCACTAGTGAATACTGAAGCAAAGTATTCATTTAGGTCCTCCCCTACCTCCTCCGACTCCAGGCACAAGTTCCCTCCACTATCCCTGATCGGCCCTACCCTCACTCTGGCCATCCTCTTGTTCCTCACATAAGTGTAGAACGCCTTGGGATTTTCCTTAATCCTACCCGCCAAGACTTTTTCATGTCCCCTTCTAGCTCTCCTAAGTCCATTCTTTAGTTCCTTCCTGGCTACCTTGTAACCCTCTAGAGCCCTGTCTGATCCTTGCTTCCTCAACCTTAAGTAAGCTTCCTTCTTCCTCTTGACTAGCTGTTCCACATCTCTTGTCATCCAAGGTTCCTTCACCCTACCATCCCTTCCTTGCCTCATCGGGACAAACCTATCCAGCAGTCGCAGCAAGTGCTCCCTAAACAACCTCCACATTTCTGTCGTGCATTTCCCTGAGAACATCTGTTCCCAATTTATGCTCCCCAGTTCCTGCCTAATAGCATTGTAATTCCCCCTCCCCCAATTAAATATTTTCCCATCCCGTCTGCTCCTGTCCCTCTCCATGACTATAGTAAAGGTTAGGGAGTTGTGATCACTATCACCGAAATGCTCTCCCACCGAGAGATCTGCCACCTGGCCTTGTTCGTTGCCAAGCACCAAGTCCAACATAGTCTCCCCTCTAGTCGGCCTATCTACATATTGAGTCAGGAAACCTTCCTGGACACACCTGACAAAATCAGCTCCATCCAAACTATTTGCACTAAGGAGGTTCCAATCAATATTAGGGAAGTTGAAGTCACCCATGACAACAACCCTGTTACTTCTGCACCTTTCCAAAATCTGCCTCCCAATCTGTTCCTCCGTGTCTCTTTTGCTATTGGGGGGGGTCGAAAGAAAACTCCCAATAAAGTGACTGCTCCTTCCCTGTTTCTGACTTCCACCCATACTGACTCAGTCGACAAACCCTCCTCGACGACCTCCCTTTCTGCAGCTGTGATACTATCCCTGATTAGCAATGCCACTCCCCACCTCTTTTACCTCCCTCCCTATTCCTTTTGAAACATCTAAACCCCAGAACATCCAACATCCATTCCTGCCCCTGTGATATCTAAGTCTCCGTAATGGCCACAACATCGTAGCTCCAAGTACTGATCCATGCTCTAAGTTCATCACCCTTATTCCTGACACTTCTTGCGTTAAAATAGACACACTTCAACCCATCATACTGGCTGCAACTTTGCCCTGTCAACTGTCTAACCTTCCTCACAGACTCTCTGCACTCGGTATCTGCCTGTTCAACAGCTACCCCATCCACTGATCCGTAGCTCCGGTTCCCATCCCCCTGCCAAACTAGTTTAAACCCTCCCGAAGAGCTCTAGCAAACCTCCCGCCCAAGATATTGGTACCCCTCCAGTTCAGATGCAACCCATCCTTGTACAGTTCCCACCTTCCCCAGAAGGTATCCCAATGATCCACATATCTGAAGCCCTCCCTCCTACACCAGCTCTGTAGCCACGTGTCCAGCTGCACTCGCTCTCTGTTTCTAGCCTCACTAGCACGTGGCACCGGTATCAATCCTGAGATTACTACTCTGCTCGTCCTGCCTTTTAGCTTCCAACCTAACACCCTATATTCGCTTTTCAGGTCCTCATCCCTTTCCCTAGCTATGTCATTGGTACCGATGTGTACCACGACTTCTGGCTGCTCCTCCTCCCCCTTAAGAATCCTGTAGACTCGATCCGAGACATCCCTGACCCTGGCACCCAGGAGGCAACATACCATCCGGGAGTCTCGCTCGCGACCACAGAATCTCCTGTCTGTTCCTCTAACCATTGAATCTCCTATCACTATCACTCTCCTATTCTCCCCCCTTCCCTTCTGAGCCACAGAGCCAGGCTCAGTGCCAGAGACCTGGCCGCTGTGGCTTTCCCCTGGTATGTCGTCCCCCCCCCCCCCCCAACCGTATCCAAAACGGTATACTTATTATTGAGGGGAATGGCCACAGGGGATCCCTGCACTGTGCGCCTATTCCCTTTCCCTCCCCTGACGGTCACCCAGCTACCTTTATCCTGTAACTTAGGTGTCACTACTTCCCTGTAACTGCTCTCTATCACCCCCTCAGCATCCTGAATGATCCGAAGTTTATCCAGCTCCAGCTCCAGTTCCCTAACGCGGTCTGAGAGGAGCTGGAGTTGGGTGCACTTCTCACAGGTGAAGTCAGCAGGGACACCAGTGGTGACCCTCACCTCCCACATCCTGCAAGAGGAGCATTCATCTGCCCTGGGTTCCATCCCCTCTGCACTAAATTGACAACAGAGATTAAAGAAAAAGGAAAATCTTACCTTACCAAACCCTCCACACAAGAGTTGTTTTTTTTTTAGGTTAGAGGAGGAGGATGGGTGTAGTGTAGTGTTTCCGGTTTAGCCACTGCCCGAATATATAAGTTCACTTACCCATTACCCAGTCAGTGTACCCATTACACCAATCCCTTTGGGACAAACACTAACGTACCATTTACCTTCCCAATTACTTGCTGTACCTGTGGGTTAACTTTCTCTGATACATCTACAAGGACACCCAGATCCCACTGAGTGCAAACATTCCCCAGTCTCTCACCATTCAAATAATTCTATCCATCTTTCCTCCCAAAGTGGGTAACTCCCCGTGTCCCCACATTGTATTCCATCTGTCACCTTCTTACCCACTCACTCACCCTGCCTCTATCCCTCTGCAGCCTCTTTGCATCCTCCTCACTGCTTACTTTCCCATCATCAGCAAAGCTCCACACTTTACACTCAGTGCCCTCATCGAAGTTATTGGTGTAGGTTGTAAATAGCTGAGACCCCAGCACTGATCCTTGTAGCACTTCACTAGTGACAGTCTGTCGACCTGAAAATGTCCCCTTTATTCCTACTCTCTGTTTTATTGTCCATTAACCAATCCTCAATCCATGTGAATGTATCATCCCCCAATGCCATGAGCCCTAATTCTGTGGAGTAATCACTTGTGGCTTTTTGAAATCCACTGGTTTCCCCCCCCCCCCCCGCCCTCCCGCCATTATCCATCCCGACTGGTTACACCCTCAGCATATTTCAACATGGTTTTCCTTTCAGAAATCCATGTTGACTCTGCTTCAACTCATTATAATTTTCTAAATGCCCTGCTGTCACGTCCTGAACAATTGCTCCCCATGCTGGCTTCAGCTGACTCTCTGGGATCTTGCTGTGCTTGAGACGGCTGCCGCTTTTCCAACCTGAGCAACAATACAGAGATTGGTGGGGGTGATTGTGGGGGGCGGGAGTGGGGAGAGAGTTGCTTTGATCTGAGAGGCAGCAGTACTGGAGAGCAAATACCCGGGATTTCACCCTTTCCTTCTCGCCGTCCTTTCTCAGGCTGTGCTGCAGGAGCTGAACTTCGCAGCCTACCTCGGAGTTCCAGCATTCCTCATCCCTCTCGGACAGAGTAACAACAGTAATCTCGCCAGGCTACTGCTCAACCACCTGCTAACTGGACATCATTCCACCATCGTGAGTATCTAACCCAGTACTGTACCTGGGAGTGTTTGATGGGACAGTGTCAAGGGAGCTTTACTCTGTATCTAACCCCGTACTGTACCTGTCCTGGGAGTGTTTGATGGGGACAGTGTCAAGGGAGCTTTACTCTGTATCTAACCCCGTACTGTACCTGTCCTGGGAGTGTTTGATGGGGACAGTGTAGAGGGAGCTTTACTCTGTATCTAACCCCATACTGTACCTGTCCTGGGAGTGTTTGATGGGGACAGTGTCAAGGGAGCTTTACTCTGTATCTAACCCCGTACTGTACCTGTCCTGGGAGTGTTTGATGGGGGACAGTGTAGAGGGAGCTTTACTCTGTATCTAACCCCGTACTGTACCTGTCCTGGGAGTGTTTGATGGGGACAGTGTCGAGGGAGCTTTACTCTGTTTCTAACCCCGTGCTGTACCTGGGAGTGTTTGATGGGGGACAGTGTAGAGAGAGCTTTACTCTGTATCTAACCCCGTACTGTACCTGTCCTGGGAGTGTTTGATGGGGACAGTGTCGAGGGAGCTTTACTCTGTTTCTAACCCCGTGCTGTACCTGGGAGTGTTTGATGGGGGACAGTGTAGAGGGAGCTTTACTCTGTATCTAACCCCGTACTGTACCTGTCCTGGGAGTGTTTGATGTGGACAGTGTAGAGGGAGCTTTACTCTGTATCTAACCCCGTACTGTACCTGTCCTGGGAGTGTTTGATGTGGACAGTGTAGAGGGAGCTTTACTCTGTATCTAACCCCTGTACTGTACCTGTCCTGGGAGTGTTTGATGTGGACAGTGTAGAGGGAGCTTTACTCTGTATCTAACCCCCCGTACTGTACCTGTCCTGGGAGTGTTTGATGTGGACAGTGTAGAGGGAGCTTTACTCTGTATCTAACCCCCGTACTGTACCTGTCCTGGGAGTGTTTGATGTGGACAGTGTCGAGGGAGCTTTACTCTGTATCTAACCCCGTACTGTACCTGTCCTGGGAGTGTTTGATGTGGACAGTGTAGAGGGAGCTTTACTCTGTATCTAACCCCGTGCTGTACCTGTCCTGGGGGTGTTTGATGTGGACAGTGTAGAGGGAGCTTTACTCTGTATCTAACCCCGTGCTGTACCTGTCCTGGGAGTGTTTGATGTGGACAGTGTAGAGGGAGCTTTACTCTGTATCTAACCCCGTGCTGTACCTGTCCTGGGGGTGTTTGATGTGGACAGTGTAGAGGGAGCTTTACTCTGTATCTAACCCCTGTGCTGTCCCTGTCCTGGGAGTGTTTGATGTGGACAGTGTAGAGGGAGCTTTACTCTGTATCTAACCCCGTACTGTACCTGTCCTAGGAGTGTTTGATGTGGACAGTGTAGAGGGAGCTTTACTCTGTATCTAACCCCGTGCTGTACCTGTCCTGGGAGTGTTTGATGTGGACAGTGTAGAGGGAGATTTACTCTGTATCTAACCCCGTGCTGTACCTGTCCTGGGAGTGTTTGATGTGGACAGTGTAGAGGGAGCTTTACTCTGTATCTAACCCCGTGCTGTACCTGTCCTGGGGGTGTTTGATGTGGACAGTGTAGAGGGAGCTTTACTCTGTATCTAACCCCGTGCTGTACCTGCCAGGGGTGGATCTTGGGTGATTTCTGTTCTGACTGTGTGGTGATAAGGGGTCTGTTTCTGTGAGCTTTCACTGTGGGCTGTCTCCACTGACCCAGTGTCACCTTGTGCCTCACAGTTCTGGATCAGGGTGCCTCTGATCTCCTGGGAAGATATGCGCGAGGACATTGTGGAGAATGACCCCGTGTTGCGCTCGGAGGATTGCAGCGAAGAGGAGAAGACGTGGCTGTGGTAACTCTTTAATTTCCCCGATGCTGGAAAAGGGACCGATTGTGTGCTGACTGTTGGGCCGAGCCTCAGTGTCTGCCTTTGTATCAGTACAGACAAATCATCAAACAGCTTCCCACAGAGGGAGAACCTTCCACTCCATTTTTTTTGTGGCGGTTCATTGATCTGAGAGCGAATGGCCCGCCAGGTCGACTCAATTCGAATACAGCTGTGTGGTGTTGCTTCGTTCAAACACGTGTTTGATTGGTGGGTCACCTGTCACACGGTTTACAAACTAGATCCCTCAGAGAAAAACGTCCGGCTCTTCCCAATATTACCTTTTCTGTTGTGCAGGTTGTTTTGCCTGAATGCAAGCACCAATCACAGCTCCTCAATTTAAATACAAACGTGCAATGTTGGGTTCTTCAAACATTCCTTCAACTACTGGCTCTCCTGTGGCGTTATCCCGTGGAACACCAAGCCAATGGGATTGACAACTGACCTCTGATCTGGCCGAGCGAGCCACTCAAGGGGACTGCTCTCAGTCCCCTCTCTCTCAGGGTGATATCTGTACACTGACTGGTGTCTCTCATTCCCCTCTCTCTCAGGGTGATATCTGTACACTGACTGGTGTCTCTCAGTCTCTCTCTCTCAGGGTGATATCTGTACACTGACTGGTGTCTCTCAGTCCCTCTCTCTCAGGGTGATATCTGTACACTGACTGGTGTCTCTCAGTCCCCTCTCTCTCAGGGTGATATCTGTACACTGACTGGTGTCTCTCAGTCCCTCTCTCTCAGGGTGATATCTGTACACTGACTGGTGTCTCTCAGTCCCTCTCTCTCAGGGTGATATCTGTACACTGACTGGTGTCTCTCAGTCCCTCTCTCTCAGGGTGATATCTGTACACTGACTGGCGTCTCTCAGTCCCCTCTCTCTCAGGGTGATATCTGTACACTGACTGGTGTCTCTCAGTCTCTCTCTCTCAGGGTGATATCTGTACACTGACTGGTGTCTCTCAGTCCCTCTCTCCCAGGGTGATATCTGTACACTGACTGGTGTCTCTCAGTCCCTCTCTCTCAGGGTGATATCTGTACACTGACTGGTGTCTCTCAGTCCCTCTCTCTCAGGGAGATATCTGTACACTGACTGGTGTCTCTCAGTCCCTCTCTCTCAGGGAGATATCTGTACACTGACTGGTGTCTCTCAGTCCCTCTCTCTCAGGGTGATATCTGTACACTGACTGGTGTCTCTCAGTCCCTCTCTCTCTCAGGGTGATATCTGTACACTGACTGGTGTCTCTCAGTCCCTCTCTCTCAGGGTGATATCTGTACACTGACTGGTGTCTCTCAGTCCCTCTCTCTCAGGGTGATATCTGTACACTGACTGGTGTCTCTCAGTCCCTCTCTCTCAGGGTGATATCTGTACACTGACTGGTGTCTCTCAGTCCCCTCTCTCTCAGGGTGATATCTGTACACTGACTGGTGTCTCTCAGTCCCCTCTCTCTCAGGGTGATATCTGTACACTGACTGGTGTCTCTCAGTCCCTCTCTCTCAGGGAGATATCTGTACACTGACTGGTGTCTCTCAGTCCCCTCTCTCTCAGGGTGATATCTGTACACTGACTGGTGTCTCTCAGTCCCTCTCTCTCAGGGTGATATCTGTACACTGACTGGTGTCTCTCAGTCCCTCTCTCTCAGGGTGATATCTGTACACTGACTGGTGTCTCTCAGTCCCCTCTCTCTCAGGGTGATATCTGTACACTGACTGGTGTCTTTCAGTCCCCTCTCTCTCAGGGTGATATCTGTACACTGACTGGTGTCTCTCAGTCCCTCTCTCTCAGGGTGATATCTGTACACTGACTGGTGTCTCTCAGTCCCCTCTCTCTCAGGGTGATATCTGTACACTGACTGGTGTCTCTCAGTCTCTCTCTCTCAGGGTGATATCTGTACACTGACTGGTGTCTCTCAGTCCCCTCTCTCTCAGGGTGATATCTGTACACTGACTGGTGTCTCTCAGTCCCTCTCTCTCAGGGAGATATCTGTACACTGACTGGTGTCTCTCAGTCCCCTCTCTCTCAGGGTGATATCTGTACACTGACTGGTGTCTCTCAGTCCCTCTCTCTCAGGGTGATATCTGTACACTGACTGGTGTCTCTCAGTCCCCTCTCTCTCAGGGTGATATCTGTACACTGACTGGTGTCTCTCAGTCCCTCTCTCTCAGGGTGATATCTGTACACTGACTGGTGTCTCTCAGTCCCTCTCTCTCAGGGTGATATCAGTACACTGACTGGTGTCTCTCAGTCTCTCTCTCTCAGGGTGATATCTGTACACTGACTGGTGTCTCTCAGTCTCTCTCTCTCAGGGTGATATCTGTACACTGACTGGTGTCTCTCAGTCCCTCTCTCTTTCTGGGTGATATCTGTACACTGATTGGTGTCTCTCAGTCCTCTCTCTCAGGGAGATATCTGTACACTGACTGGTGTCTCTCAGCCCCTCTCTCTCAGGGTGATATCTGTACACTGACTGGTGTCTCTCAGTCCCCTCTCTCTCAGGGTGATATCTGTACACTGACTGGTGTCTCTCAGTCCCTCTCTCTCAGGGCGATATCTGTACACTGACTGGTGTCTCTCAGTCCCTCTCTCTCAGGGTGATATCTGTACACTGACTGGTGTCTCTCAGTCTCTCTCTCTCAGGGTGATATCTGTACACTGACTGGTGTCTCTCAGTCTCTCTCTCTCAGGGAGATATCTGTACACTGACTGGTGTCTCTCAGTCCCTCTCTCTCAGGGTGATATCTGTACACTGACTGGTGTCTCTCAGTCCTCTCTCTCAGGGTGATATCTGTACACTGACTGGTGTCTCTCAGTCCTCTCTCTCAGGGTGATATCTGTACACTGACTGGTGTCTCTCAGTCTCTCTCTCTCAGGGAGATATCTGTACACTGACTGGTGTCTCTCAGTCCCTCTCTCTCAGGGTGATATCTGTACACTGACTGGTGTCTCTCAGTCCCTCTCTCTCAGGGAGATATCTGTACACTGACTGGTGTCTCTCAGTCCCTCTCTCTCAGGGAGATATCTGTACACTGACTGGTGTCTCTCAGTCCCCCTCTCTCTCAGGGAGATATCTGTACACTGACTGGTGTCTCTCAGTCCCTCTCTCTCAGGGTGATATCTGTACACTGACTGGTGTCTCTCAGTCCCTCTCTCTCAGGGTGATATCTGTACACTGACTGGTGTCTCTCAGTCCCTCTCTCTCAGGGAGATATCTGTACACTGACTGGTGTCTCTCAGTCCCCTCTCTCTCAGGGAGATATCTGTACACTGACTGGTGTCTCTCAGTCCCCCTCTCTCTCAGGGAGATATCTGTACACTGACTGGTGTCTCTCAGTCTCTCTCTCTCAGGGTGATATCTGTACACTGACTGGTGTCTCTCAGTCCCTCTCTCTCAGGGTGATATCTGTACACTGACTGGTGTCTCTCAGTCCCTCTCTCTCAGGGAGATATCTGTACACTGACTGGTGTCTCTCAGTCCCCTCTCTCTCAGGGAGATATCTGTACACTGACTGGTGTCTCTCAGTCCCCCTCTCTCTCAGGGAGATATCTGTACACTGACTGGTGTCTCTCAGTCTCTCTCTCTCAGGGTGATATCTGTACACTGACTGGTGTCTCTCAGTCCCTCTCTCTCAGGGTGATATCTGTACACTGACTGGTTCTCTCAGTCCCTCTCTCTCAGGGTGATATCTGGACACTAACTGGTGTCTCTCAGTCCCCCTCTCTCTCAGGGTGATATCTGTACATTGACTGATGTCTCTCAGTCCCTCTCTCTCAGGGTGATATCTGTACACTGACTGGTTCTCTCAGTCCCTCTCTCTCAGGGAGATATCTGTACACTGACTGGTGTCTCTCAGTCCCCTCTCTCTCAGGGAGATATCTGTACACTGACTGGTGTCTCTCAGTCCCTCTCTCTCAGGGTGATATCTGTACACTGACTGGTGTCTCTCAGTCCCTCTCTCTCAGGGTGATATCTGTACACTGACTGGTGTCTCTCAGTCCCCTCTCTCTCAGGGAGATATCTGTACACTGACTGGTGTCTCTCAGTCCCCTCTCTCTCAGGGAGATATCTGTACACTGACTGGTTCTCTCAGTCTCTCTCTCTCAGGGTGATATCTGTACACTGACTGGTGTCTCTCAGTCCCTCTCTCTCAGGGTGATATCTGTACACTGACTGGTGTCTCTCAGTCCCTCTCTCTCAGGGTGATATCTGTACACTGACTGGTGTCTCTCAGTCCCTCTCTCTCAGGGTGATATCTGTACACTGACTGGTGTCTCTCAGTCCCTCTCTCTCAGGGTGATATCTGTACACTAACTGGTGTCTCTCAGTCCCTCTCTCTCAGGGAGATATCTGTACACTGACTGGTGTCTCTCAGTCCCTCTCTCTCAGGGTGATATCTGTACACTGACTGGTGTCTCTCAGTCCCTCTCTCTCAGGGTGATATCTGTACACTGACTGGTGTCTCTCAGTCCCTCTCTCTCAGGGTGATATCTGTACACTGACTGGTGTCTCTCAGTCCCTCTCTCTCAGGGTGATATCTGTACACTGACTGGTGTCTCTCAGTCCCTCTCTCTCAGGGTGATATCTGTACACTGACTGGTGTCTCTCAGTCCCTCTTTCTCAGGGTGATATCTGTACACTGACTGGTATTTCTCTGTCCCCTCTCTCAGGGTGATATCTGTACACTGACTGGTGTTTCTCTGTCCCCTCTCTCAGGGTGATATCTGTACACTGACTGGTGTCTCTCAGTCCCTCTCTCTCAGGGTGATATCTGTACACTGACTGGTGTCTCTCAGTCCCTCTCTCTCAGGGTGATATCTGTACACTGACTGGTGTTTCTCTGTCCCCTCTCTCAGGGTGATATCTGTACACTGACTGGTGTCTCTCAGTCCCTCTCTCTCAGGGTGATATCTGTACACTGACTGGTCTCTCTCACTCCCACTGTCAGGGTGATATCTGTACACTGACTGGTTTCTCTCGGTCCCCCTCTCTCAGGGTGATATCTGTACACTGACTGGTCTCTCTCACTCCCACTGTCAGGGAGATATCTGTACACTAACTGGTGTCTCTCAGTCCCTCTCTCTCAGGGTGATATCTGTACACTGACTGGTGTCTTTCTCAGTCGCTCACTCTCAGGGTGATATCTGTACACTGACTGGTCTCTCTCACTCCCACTGTCAGGGAGATATCTGTACACTGACTGGTGTCTCTCAGTCCCCTCTCTCTCAGGGTGATATCTGTACACTGACTGGTGTCTCTCAGTCCTTCTTTCTCAGGGCGATATCTGTACACTGGTGTCTCTCAGTCTCTCTCTCTCAGGGTGATATCTGTACACTGACTGGTGTCTCTCAGTCCCTCTCTCTCAGGGTGATATCTGTACACTGTCTGGTGTCTCTCAGTCCCTCTCTCTCAGGGTGATATCTGTACACTGACTGGTGTCTCTCAGTCCCTCTCTCTCAGGGTGATATCTGGACACTGACTGGTGTCTCTCAGTCCCTCTCTCTCAGGGTGATATCTGCACACTGACTGGTGTCTCTCAGTCCCTCTCTCTCAGGGTGATATCTGTACACTGACTGGTGTCTCTCAGTCCCTCTCTCTCAGGGTGATATCTGTACACTGACTGGTGTCTCTCAGTCCCTCTCTCTCAGGGTGATATCTGTACACTGACTGGTGTCTCTCAGTCCCTCTCTCTCAGGGTGATATCTGTACACTGACTGGTGTCTCTCAGTCCCTCTCTCTCAGGGTGATATCTGTACACTGACTGGTGTCTCTCAGTCCCTGTCTCCCAGGGTGATATCTGTACACTGACTGGTGTCTCTCAGTCCCCTCTCTCTCAGGGTGATATCTGTACACTGACTGGTGTCTCTCAGTCTCTCTCTCTCAGGGTGATATCTGTACACTGACTGGTGTCTCTCAGTCCCTCTCTCTCAGGGTGATATCTGTACACTGACTGGTGTCTCTCAGTCCCCCTCTCTCTCAGGGTGATATTTGTACACTGACTGGTGTCTCTCAGTCCCCTCTCTCTCAGGGTGATATCTGTACACTGACTGGTGTCTCTCAGTCCCCCTCTCTCTCAGGGTGATATTTGTACACTGACTGGTGTCTCTCAGTCCCCTCTCTCTCAGGGTGATATCTGTACACTGACTGGTGTCTCTCAGTCCCTCTCTCTCTCGGTGATATCTGTACACTGACTGGTGTCTCTCAGTCCCTCTCTCTCAGGGTGATATCTGTACACTGACTGGTGTCTCTCAGTCCCCCTCTCTCTCAGGGTGATATTTGTACACTGACTGGTGTCTCTCAGTCCCCTCTCTCTCAGGGTGATATCTGTACACAGACTGGTGTCTCTCAGTCCCTCTCTATCAGGGTGATATCTGTACACTGACTGGTGTCTCTCAGTCCCTCTCTCTCAGGGTGATATCTGTACACTGACTGGTGTCTCTCAGTCCCTCTCTCTCAGGGTGATATCTGTACACTGACTGGTGTCTCTCAGTCCCTCTCTCTCAGGGTGATATCTGTACATTGACTGGTGTCTCTCAGTCCCTCTCTCTCAGGGTGATATCTGTACACTGACTGGTGTCTCTCAGTCCCTCTCTCTCAGGGTGATATCTGTACACTGACTGGTGTCTCTCAGTCCCTGTCTCTCAGGGTGATATCTGTACACTGACTGGTGTCTTTCAGTCCCTGTCTCCCAGGGTGATATCTGTACACTGACTGGTGTCTTTCAATCCCTGTCTCCCAGGGTGGTATCTGTACACTGACTGGTGTCTTTCAGTCCCTGTCTCCCAGGGTGATATCTGTACACTGACTGGTGTCTCTCAGTCCCTCTCTCTCAGGGTGATATCTGTACACTGACTGGTGTCTCTCAGTCCCTCACTCTCTCAGGGTGATATCTGTACACTGACTGGTGTCTCTCAGTCCCCTCTCTCTCAGGGTGATCTCTGTACACTGACTGGTGTCTCTCAGTTCCCTCTCTCTCAGGGTGATCTCTGTACACTGACTGGTGTCTCTCAGTCCCTCTCTCTCAGGGTGATATCTGTACACTGACTGGTGTCTCTCAGTCCCTCTCTCTCAGGGTGATATCTGTACACTGACTGGTGTCTCTCAGTCCCTCTTTCTCAGGGTGATATCTGTACACTGACTGGTATTTCTCTGTCCCCTCTCTCAGGGTGATATCTGTACACTGACTGGTGTTTCTCTGTCCCCTCTCTCAGGGTGATATCTGTACACTGACTGGTGTCTCTCAGTCCCTCTCTCTCAGGGTGATATCTGTACACTGACTGGTGTCTCTCAGTCCCTCTCTCTCAGGGTGATATCTGTACACTGACTGGTGTTTCTCTGTCCCCTCTCTCAGGGTGATATCTGTACACTGACTGGTGTCTCTCAGTCCCTCTCTCTCAGGGTGATATCTGTACACTGACTGGTCTCTCTCACTCCCACTGTCAGGGTGATATCTGTACACTGACTGGTTTCTCTCGGTCCCCCTCTCTCAGGGTGATATCTGTACACTGACTGGTCTCTCTCACTCCCACTGTCAGGGAGATATCTGTACACTAACTGGTGTCTCTCAGTCCCTCTCTCTGAGGGTGATATCTGTACACTGACTGGTGTCTTTCTCAGTCGCTCACTCTCAGGGTGATATCTGTACACTGACTGGTCTCTCTCACTCCCACTGTCAGGGAGATATCTGTACACTGACTGGTGTCTCTCAGTCCCCTCTCTCTCAGGGTGATATCTGTACACTGACTGGTGTCTCTCAGTCCTTCTTTCTCAGGGCGATATCTGTACACTGGTGTCTCTCAGTCTCTCTCTCTCAGGGTGATATCTGTACACTGACTGGTGTCTCTCAGTCCCTCTCTCTCAGGGTGATATCTGTACACTGTCTGGTGTCTCTCAGTCCCTCTCTCTCAGGGTGATATCTGTACACTGACTGGTGTCTCTCAGTCCCTCTCTCTCAGGGTGATATCTGGACACTGACTGGTGTCTCTCAGTCCCTCTCTCTCAGGGTGATATCTGCACACTGACTGGTGTCTCTCAGTCCCTCTCTCTCAGGGTGATATCTGTACACTGACTGGTGTCTCTCAGTCCCTCTCTCTCAGGGTGATATCTGTACACTGACTGGTGTCTCTCAGTCCCTCTCTCTCAGGGTGATATCTGTACACTGACTGGTGTCTCTCAGTCCCTCTCTCTCAGGGTGATATCTGTACACTGACTGGTGTCTCTCAGTCCCTCTCTCTCAGGGTGATATCTGTACACTGACTGGTGTCTCTCAGTCCCTGTCTCCCAGGGTGATATCTGTACACTGACTGGTGTCTCTCAGTCCCCTCTCTCTCAGGGTGATATCTGTACACTGACTGGTGTCTCTCAGTCTCTCTCTCTCAGGGTGATATCTGTACACTGACTGGTGTCTCTCAGTCCCTCTCTCTCAGGGTGATATCTGTACACTGACTGGTGTCTCTCAGTCCCCCTCTCTCTCAGGGTGATATTTGTACACTGACTGGTGTCTCTCAGTCCCCTCTCTCTCAGGGTGATATCTGTACACTGACTGGTGTCTCTCAGTCCCCCTCTCTCTCAGGGTGATATTTGTACACTGACTGGTGTCTCTCAGTCCCCTCTCTCTCAGGGTGATATCTGTACACTGACTGGTGTCTCTCAGTCCCTCTCTCTCTCGGTGATATCTGTACACTGACTGGTGTCTCTCAGTCCCTCTCTCTCAGGGTGATATCTGTACACTGACTGGTGTCTCTCAGTCCCCCTCTCTCTCAGGGTGATATTTGTACACTGACTGGTGTCTCTCAGTCCCCTCTCTCTCAGGGTGATATCTGTACACAGACTGGTGTCTCTCAGTCCCTCTCTATCAGGGTGATATCTGTACACTGACTGGTGTCTCTCAGTCCCTCTCTCTCAGGGTGATATCTGTACACTGACTGGTGTCTCTCAGTCCCTCTCTCTCAGGGTGATATCTGTACACTGACTGGTGTCTCTCAGTCCCTCTCTCTCAGGGTGATATCTGTACATTGACTGGTGTCTCTCAGTCCCTCTCTCTCAGGGTGATATCTGTACACTGACTGGTGTCTCTCAGTCCCTCTCTCTCAGGGTGATATCTGTACACTGACTGGTGTCTCTCAGTCCCTGTCTCTCAGGGTGATATCTGTACACTGACTGGTGTCTTTCAGTCCCTGTCTCCCAGGGTGATATCTGTACACTGACTGGTGTCTTTCAATCCCTGTCTCCCAGGGTGGTATCTGTACACTGACTGGTGTCTTTCAGTCCCTGTCTCCCAGGGTGATATCTGTACACTGACTGGTGTCTCTCAGTCCCTCTCTCTCAGGGTGATATCTGTACACTGACTGGTGTCTCTCAGTCCCTCACTCTCTCAGGGTGATATCTGTACACTGACTGGTGTCTCTCAGTCCCCTCTCTCTCAGGGTGATCTCTGTACACTGACTGGTGTCTCTCAGTTCCCTCTCTCTCAGGGTGATCTCTGTACACTGACTGGTGTCTCTCAGTCCCTCACTCTCTCAGGGTGATATCTGTACACTGACTGGTGTCTCTCAGTCCCTCTCTCTCAGGGTGATATCTGTACACTGACTGGTGTCTCTCAGTCTCTCTCTCAGGGTGATATCTGTACACTGACTGATGTCTCTCAGTCCCTCACTCTCTCAGGGTGATATCTGAACACTGACTGGTGTCTCTCAGTCCCCTCTCTCTCAGGGTGATATCTGTACACTGACTGGTGTCTCTCAGTCCCTCACTCTCAGGGTGATCTCTGTACACTGACTGGTGTCTCTCAGTCCCCTCTCTCTCAGGGTGATATCTGTACACTGACTGGTGTCTCTCAGTTCCCTCTCTCTCAGGGTGATCTCTGTACACTGACTGGTGTCTCTCAGTCCCCTCTCTGTCAGGGTGATATCTGTACACTGACTGGTGTCTCTCAGTCCCTCTCTCCCAGGGTGATATCTGTACACTAACTGGTGTCTCTCAGTCCCTCTGTCTCAGGGTGATATCTGTACACTGACTGGTGTCTCTCAGTTCCCTCTCTCTCAGGGTGATATCTGTACACTGACTGGTGTCTCTCAGTTCCCTCTCTCTCAGGGTGATCTCTGTACACTGACTGGTGTCTCTCAGTCCCCTCTCTGTCAGGGTGATATCTGTACACTGACTGGTGTCTCTCAGTCCCTCTCTCTCAGGGTGATATCTGTACACTGACTGGTGTCTCTCAGTCCCTCTCTCTCAGGGTGATATCTGTACACTAACTGGTGTCTCTCAGTCCCTCTGTCTCAGGGTGATATCTGTACACTAACTGGTGTCTCTCAGTCTCTCTCTCTCAGGGTGATATCTGTACACTGACTGATGTCTCTCAGTCCCTCTCTCTCAGGGTGATATCTGTACACTGACTGGTGTCTCTCAGTCCCTCTCTCTCAGGGTGATATCTGTACACTGACTGGTGTCTCTCAGTCCCTCTCTCTCAGGGTGATATCTGTACACTGACTGGTGTCTCTCAGTCCCCTCTCTCTCAGGGTGATATCTGTACACTGACTGGTGTCTCTCAGTCCCTGTCTCCCAGGGTGATATCTGTACACTGACTGGTGTCTCTCAGTCCCCTCTCTGTCAGGGTGATATCTGTACACTGACTGGTGTCTCTCAGTCCCTCTCTCTCAGGGTGATATCTGTACACTGACTGGTGTCTCTCAGTCCCTCTCTCTCAGGGTGATATCTGTACACTAACTGGTGTCTCTCAGTCCCTCTGTCTCAGGGTGATATCTGTACACTAACTGGTGTCTCTCAGTCCCTCTGTCTCAGGGTGATATCTGTACACTAACTGGTGTCTCTCAGTCTCTCTCTCTCAGGGTGATATCTGTACACTGACTGATGTCTCTCAGTCCCTCTCTCTCAGGGTGATATCTGTACACTGACTGGTGTCTCTCAGTCCCTCTCTCTCAGGGTGATATCTGTACACTGACTGGTGTCTCTCAGTCCCTCTCTCTCAGGGTGATATCTGTACACTGACTGGTGTCTCTCAGTCCCCTCTCTCTCAGGGTGATATCTGTACACTGACTGGTGTCTCTCAGTCCCCTCTCTCTCAGGGTGATATCTGTACACTGACTGGTGTCTCTCAGTCCCTGTCTCCCAGGGTGATATCTGTACACTGACTGGTGTCTCTCAGTCCCCTCTCTGTCAGGGTGATATCTGTACACTGACTGGTGTCTCTCAGTCCCTCTCTCTCAGGGTGATATCTGTACACTGACTGGTGTCTCTCAGTCCCTCTCTCTCAGGGTGATATCTGTACACTAACTGGTGTCTCTCAGTCCCTGTCTCCCAGGGTGATATCTGTACACTGACTGGTGTCTCTCAGTCCCCTCTCTGTCAGGGTGATATCTGTACACTGACTGGTGTCTCTCAGTCCCTCTCTCTCAGGGTGATATCTGTACACTGACTGGTGTCTCTCAGTCCCTCTCTCTCAGGGTGATATCTGTACACTAACTGGTGTCTCTCAGTCCCTCTGTCTCAGGGTGATATCTGTACACTAACTGGTGTCTCTCAGTCCCTCTGTCTCAGGGTGATATCTGTACACTGACTGGTGTCTCTCAGTCTCTCTCTCTCAGGGTGATATCTGTACACTGACTGGTGTCTCTCAGTCCCTCTCTCTCAGGGTGATATCTGTACACTAACTGGTGTCTCTCAGTCTCTCTCTCTCAGGGTGATATCTGTACACTGACTGATGTCTCTCAGTCCCTCTCTCTCAGGGTGATATCTGTACACTGACTGGTGTCTCTCAGTCCCTCTCTCTCAGGGTGATATCTGTACACTGACTGGTGTCTCTCAGTCCCCTCTCTCTCAGGGTGATATCTGTACACTGACTGGTGTCTCTCAGTCCCCTCTCTCTCAGGGTGATATCTGTACACTGACTGGTGTCTCTCAGTCCCTCTCTCCCAGGGTGATATCTGTACACTGACTGGTGTCTCTCAGTCCCTCTCTCTCAAGGTGATATCTGTACACTGACTGGTGTCTCTCAGTCCCTCTCTCTCAGGGTGATATCTGTACACTAACTGGTGTCTCTCAGTCCCTCTCTCTCAGGGTGATCTCTGTACACTAACTGGTGTCTCTCAGTCCCTCTCTCTCAGGGTGATCTCTGTACACTAACTGGTGTCTCTCAGTCCCTCTCTCTCAGGGTGATCTCTGTACACTAACTGGTGTCTCTCAGTCCCTCTCTCTCAGGGTGATATCTGTACACTAACTGGTGTCTCTCAGTCCCTCTCTCTCAGGGTGATATCTGTACACTAACTGGTGTCTCTCAGTCCCCTCTCTCTCAGGGTGATATCTGTACACTAACTGGTGTCTCTCAGTCCCCTCTCTCTCAGGGTGATATCTGTACACTAACTGGTGTCTCTCAGTCCCTGTCTCCCAGGGTGATATCTGTACACTGACTGGTGTCTCTCAGACAGAGATGCTGGCCTGATGGTTTGTGGCAGTGAGTACAAGGGCTCACTCCCCTGTGAGTGTGTCACACCCCATGCAATCTGTAACTTTCACTTCCTGTCCTCTCTCCCCTGTTCCAGGTGGCATCATTTCCGTTCACTGTGCGACTACAACAAGCGAATTGCCCTCGGTGAGTGTCAAGGGTGGGGAGGGATTTGGTTATTGCTCAAGCACCCCCTTTATTTTCTTACTCAGGCTCAAATTCCACCTGATCCACCGCATTACCCTTCCCTAAATCTGTAACCTTCTCCAGCCCGAACAACCCTCCCGATCTCTGCAATCTCCTCCAGTCCCTACAACCCTCCCGATCTCTGTAACCTCCTCCAGTCCCTACAACCCTCCCGATCTCTGTAACCTCCTCCAGTCCCTACAACCCTCCCGATCTCTGTAACCTCCTCCAGTCCCTACAACCCTCCCTATCTCTGTAACCTTCTCCAGTCCCTACAACCCTCCCTATCTCTGTAACCTTCTCCAGTCCCTACAACCCTCCCTATCTCTGTAACCTTCTCCAGTCCCTACAACCCTCCCGATCTCTGTAACCTCCTCCAGTCCCTACAACCCTCCCTATCTCTGTAACCTTCTCCAGTCCCTACAACCCTCCCTATCTCTGTAACCTCCTCCAGTCCCGACAACCCTCCCTATCTCTGTAACCTTCTCCAGTCCCTACAACCCTCCCTATCTCTGTAACCTTCTCCAGTCCCTACAACCCTCCCTATCTCTGTAACCACCTCCAGTCCCTACAACCCTCCCTATCTCTGTAACCTTCTCCAGTCCCTACAACCCTCCCTATCTCTGTAACCTTCTCCAGTCCCTACAACCCTCCCTATCTCTGTAACCACCTCCAGTCCCTACAACCCTCCCTATCTCTGTAACCTCCTCCAGTCCCTACAACCCTCCCTATCTCTGTAACCTTCTCCAATCCCTACAACCCTCCGTATCTCTGTAACCTTCTCCAGTCCCTACAACCCTCCCTATCTCTGTAACCTCCTCCAGTCCCGACAACCCTCCATATCTCTGTAACCTTCTCCAGCCCCTACAACCCTCCCTATCTCTGTAACCTCCTCCAGTCCCTACAACCCTCCCTATCTCTGTAACCTCCTCCAGTCCCTACAACGCACCCGATTTCTGTAACCTTCTCCAGCCCCAACAACCCTCCCTATCTCTGTAACCTCCTCCAGTCCCTACAACGCTCCCTATTTCTGTAACCTTCTCAAGCCCCAACAACGCTCCCTATTTCTGTAACCTTCTCCAGCCCCAACAACCCTCCCTATCTCTGTAACCTCCTCCAGTCCCTACAACGCTCCCGATTTCTGTAACCTTCTCCAGCCCCAACAACCCTCCCTATTTCTGTAACCTCCTCCAGTCCCTACAACCCTCCCTATTTCTGTAACCTTCTCCAGCCCCAACAACCCTCCCTATCTCTGTAACCTCCTCCAGTCCCTACAACCCTCCCTATTTCTGTAACCTTCTCCAGCCCCAAGAACCCTCCCTATCTCTGTTACCTCCTCGAGCCCCGACAACCCTCCCTATCTCTGTAACCTCCTCCAGCCCCTACAACCCTCCCTCTCGCTGTAACCTCCTCCAGCCCCTACAACCCTCCCTATCTCTGTTACCGCCTCGAGCCCCGACAACCCTCCCTATCTCTGTAACCTCCTCCAGTCCCTACAACCCTCTCTATCTCTCTAACCTCCTCCAGTCCCGACGACCCACCCTATCTCTGCAACCTTCTCCAGCCCCAACAACCCTCCCTATCTCTCTAACCTCCTCCAGTCCCTACCACTCTCCCTATCTCTGTAACCTTCTCCAGCCCCAACAACCCTCCCTATCTCTGTAACCTCCTCCAGTCCCTACAACCCTCCATATCTCTGTAACCTTCTCCAGCCCCAACAACCCTCCCTATCTCTGTAACCTCCTCCAGTCCCTACAACCCTCCCTATTTCTGTAACCTTCTCCAGCCCCAACAACCCTCCCGATCTCTGTTACCTCCTCGAGCCCCGACAACCCTCCCTCTCGCTGTAACCTCCTCCAGCCCCTACAACCCTCCCTATCTCTGTTACCTCCTCGAGCCCCGACAACCTTCCCTATCTCTGTAACCTCCTCCAGCCCCGAAAACCCTCCCTATCTCTGTAACCTCCTTAAGTGCCTACAACCCTCCCTATCTCTGTAACCTTCTCCAGCCCCAACAGCCCTCCCTATCTCTGTAACCTCCTCCAGTCCCTACAACTCTCCCTATCTCTGTAACCTTCTCCAGCCCCAACAACCCTCCCTATCTCTGTAACCTCCTCCAGTCCCTACAACCCTCCCTATCGCTGCAACCTCCTCCAGCCCAAACAACCCTCCCTATCTCTGTAACCTCCTCCAGTCCCTACAACCCTCCATATCTCTGTAACCTTCTCCAGCCCCAACAACCCTCCATATCTCTGTAACCTTCTCCAGCCCCTGCAACCCTCCCTATCTCTGTAATCTTCTCCAGCCCCGACAACCCTCCCTATCTCTGTAACCTCCTCCAGCCCCTACAACCCTCCCTCTCGCTGTAACCTCCTCCAGCCCCAACAACCCTCCCTCTCGCTGTAACCTCCTCCAGCCCCAACAACCCTCCCTATCTCTGTAACCTCCTCCAGCCCCTACAACCCTCCCTCTCGCTGTAACCTCCTCCAGCCCCTACAACCCTCCCTCTCGCTGTAACCTCCTCCAGCCCCTACAACCCTCCCTCTCTCTGTAACCTCCTCCAGCCCCAACAACCCTCCCTATCTCTGCAACCTCCTCCAGCCCCTACAACCCTCCCTCTCGCTGTAACCTCCTCCAGCCCCAACAACCCTCCCTCTCTCTGTAACCTCCTCCAGCCCCAACAACCCTCCCTATCTTTGTAACCTCCTCCAGCCCCTCCAACCCTCCCTCTCGCTGTAACCTCCTCCAGCCCCTACAACCCTCCCTATCTCTGTAACCTCATTAAGTGCCTACAACCCTCCCTATCTCTGTAACCTTCTCCAGCCCAAACAACCCTCCCTATCTCTGTAACCTCCTCCAGTCCCTACAACTCTCCCTATCTCTGTAACCTTCTCCAGCCCCTACAACCCTCCCTATCTCTGTAACCTGCTCCAGCCCCTAGAACCCTCCCTATCTCTGTAACCTGCTCCAGCCCCGACAACCCTCCCTATCTCTGTAACCTCCTCCAGCCCCGACAACCCTCCCTATCTCTGTAACTTCCTCCAGCCCCTACAATCCTCCCTGTCTCTGTAACCTCCTCCAGCCCCAACAACCCTCCCTATCTCTGTAACCTCCTCCAGTCCCTACAACGCTCCCTATTTCTGTAACCTTCTCCAACCCCAACAACCCTCCCTATCTCTGTAACCTCCTCCAGTCCCTACAACCCTCCCTATCTCTGTAACCTCCTCCAGTCCCTACAACGCTCCCTATTTCTGTAACCTTCTCCAGCCCCAACAACCCTCCCTATCTCTGTAACCTCCTCCAGTCCCTACAACCCTCCCTATCTCTGTAACCTTCTCCAGCCCCAAGAACCCTCCCTATCTCTGTTACCTCCTCGAGCCCCGACAACCCTCCCTATCTCTGTAACCTTCTCGAGCCCTGACAACCCTCCCTCTCGCTGTAACCTCCTCCAGCCCCAAGAACCCTCCCTCTCGCTGTAACCTCCTCCAGCCCCTACAACCCTCCCTATCTCTGTTACCTCCTCGAGCCCCGACAACCCTCCCTATCTCTGTAACCTCCTCCAGTCCCTACCACCCTCCCTATCTCTGTAACCTTCTCCAGCCCCAACAACCCTCCCTATCTCTGTAACCTCCTCCAGTCCCTACAACCCTCCCTATCTCTGCAACCTCCTCCAGCCCAAACAACCCTCCCGATCTCTGTAACCTCCTCCAGTCCCTACAACCCTCCATATCTCTGTAACCTTCTCCAGTCCCTACAACCCTCCCTATTTCTGTAACCTTCTCCAGCCCCAACAACCCTCCCGATCTCTGTTACCTCCTCGAGCCCCGACAACCCTCCCTCTCGCTGTAATCTCCTCCAGTCCCTACAACCCTCCCTCTCGCTGTAACCTACTCCAGCCCCTGCAACCCTCCCTATCTCTGTTACCTCCTCGAGCCCCGACAACCCTCCCTCTCGCTGTAACCTCCTCCAGCCCCTACAACCCTCCCTCTCGCTGTAACCTCCTCCAGCCCCTACAACCCTCCCTCTCGCTGTAACCTCCTCCAGCCCCTACAACCCTCCCTCTCGCTGTAACCTCCTCCAGCCCCTACAACCCTCCCCCTCGCTGTAACTTCCTCCAGCCCCTACAACCCTCCCTATCTCTAACCTCCTCCAGCCCCGACAACCCTCCCTATCTCTGTAACCACCTCCAGCCCTTCCAACCCTCCCTCTCTCTCTAACCTCCTCCAGCCCCTACAACCCTCCCTATCTCTGTTACCTCCTCGAGCCCCGACAACCTTCCCTATCTCTGTAACCTCCTCCAGCCCCGAAAATCCTCCCTATCTCTGTAACCTCCTCGAGCCCCGACAACCCTCCCTCTCTCTGTAACCTCCTCCAGCCCCGACAACCCTCCCTATCTCTGCAACCTCCTCCAGCCCCTGCATCCCTCCCTCTCTCTGTAACCTCTTCCAGCCCCTCCAACCCTCCCTATCTTTGTAACCTCCTCCAGCCCCTACAACCCTCCCTATCTTTGTAACCTCCTCCAGCCCCTCCAACCCTCCCTATCTCTGTAACCTCCTCCAGCCCCAATAACCCTCCCTATCTCTGTAACCTTCTCCAGCCCCTACAATCCTCCCTCTCTCTGTAACCTTCTCCAGCCCCTACAACCATCCCTATCTCTCTAACCCTCTCCAGCCCCTACAACCCTCCCTCTCTCTCTAACCTCTTCCAGTCCCTGCAACCTTCCCTATCTCTGTAACCTTCTCCAGCCCCTACAATCCTCCCTATCTCTGTAACCTGCTCCAGCCCCTACAACCCTCCCTATCTCTGTAACCTTCTCCAGCCCCGACAACCCTCCCTATCTCTGTAACTTCCTCCAGCCCCGACAACCCTCCCTATCTCTGTAACCTTCTCCAGCCCCTACAATCCTCCCTATCTCTGTAACCTTCTCCAGCCCCTCCAACCCTCCCTATCTCTGTAACCTTCTCCAGCCCCTACAACCATCCCTATCTCTCTAACCCTCTCCAGCCCCTACAACCCTCCCTCTCTCTCTAACCTCTTCCAGTCCCTGCAACCTTCCCTATCTCTGTAACCTGCTCCAGCCCCTACAATCCTCCCTATCTCTGTAACCTTCTCCAGCCCCTACAATCCTCCCTATCTATGTAACCTCCTCCAGCCCCTACAACCCTACCTATCTCTGTAACCTCCTCCAGCCCCTACAATCCTCCCTGTCTCTGTAACCTCCTCCAGCTCCTACAACCCTCCCTGTCTCTGCTTTGTGGTTGTGTGTAAGGGGCTCAGTCCCACACAGCTTGTGTGAGATCACCAGGATTGGGATGGTGCCTGGGCCTCTCCTGACCCATGTGTCATCTTTTCAGCTCTGGATGTGGGGCCTGACCTGCCGTCCGACAGTGTCATTGACCGCTGGCTTGGGGAACCCATCAAGGCGGCCATCCTGCGCACCAGCATCTTCCTGACCAACAAGAAAGGCTTCCCCGTCCTCTCGAAGATGCACCAGAACCTCATCTACAGGCTCTTCAAGGTGAGGTCCTGTTTTCCTTCCGTAAGATTCGGACGCACGGAACACCAACAGAGCTGGGATTCACAAACCAGGATTCCGTTAACTCCGTTCGAGTAGGATCCGGGGGTCCATCCCCGCTGGGGCTCGGGGGCCGGGTGTCAGTCCCCTCGGGGGGTTGGATGTCCGTTCTTGTGGTTGATTTTCTTTCTCTCTCCTCTCTCTCAGTTGGAGGTGCAGTTTGTCATCACTGGCTCGAATCGTCACTCTCAAAAGGAATTCCGTTCTTACCTGCAGTACTTGGAGTATCTCAACCAGCACCGCCTGCCCCCCAACTCCTACGAGACGTTTGCCAAGGGATATGAGGACTACCTGCAATGTCCCCTCCAGGTGAGGGGTCATTCTCCAGCCCTGTGAATCCTCCCTCTGCTCCACTTGAGGGGGTTCTTCAGTTACCACTCCGCCATTCCCATCCCGTGCTTTATTTCCGGGGGGTGGTCACTGGGACTATCCCCGGACACGGCCGAATGTATGTGTGTCACAGTCAAACCCTTGGTCTGGTTATTGTCTTCCCCCACCGCACACAGATGCACCCTTGCGACTCGGTTTGGCCTCCTCCCTTCCTCACCCGGCCCCTTTCCCTCGCTGAGCACCCTCTCTCTATCTCAACCTGCACACCACTTTGTCTCTCCCTCCCTCTCATTCTCGTTCTCTCCCTCCCTCCCCCTTTCTCTCCACCTCCCCCCTTTCTCTCCACCTCCCCTCTTTCTCTCCACCTCCCCTCTTTCTCTCCACCTCCCCTCTTTCTCTCCACCTCCCCTCTTTCTCTCCACCTCCCCTCTTTCTCTCCACCTCCCCTCTTTCTCTCCACCTCCCCTCTTTCTCTCCACCTCCCCTCTTTCTCTCCACCTCCCCTCTTTCTCTCCACCTCCCCTCTTTCTCTCCACCTCCCCTCTTTCTCTCCACCTCCCCTCTTTCTCTCCACCTCCCCTCTTTCTCTCCACCTCCCCTCTTTCTCTCCACCTCCCCTCTTTCTCTCCACCTCCCCTCTTTCTCTCCACCTCCCCTCTTTCTCTCCACCTCCCCTCTTTCTCTCCACCTCCCCCCTTTCTCTCCACCTCCCCCCTTTCTCTCCACCTCCCCCCTTTCTCTCCACCTCCCCCCTTTCTCTCCACCTCCCCCCTTTCTCTCCACCTCCCCCCTTTCTCTCCACCTCCCCCCTTTCTCTCCACCTCCCCCCTTTCTCTCCACCTCCCCCCTTTCTCTCCACCTCCCCCCTTTCTCTCCACCTCCCCCCTTTCTCTCCACCTCCCCCCTTTCTCTCCACCTCCCCCCTTTCTCTCCACCTCCCCCCTTTCTCTCCACCTCCCCCCTTTCTCTCCACCTCCCCCCTTTCTCTCCACCTCCCCCCTTTCTCTCCACCTCCCCCCTTTCTCTCCACCTCCCGCCCCCCTTTCTCTCCACCTCCCGCCCCCCTTTCTCTCCACCTCCCGCCCCCCTTTCTCTCCACCTCCCGCCCCCCTTTCTCTCCACCTCCCGCCCCCCTTTCTCTCCACCTCCCGCCCCCCTTTCTCTCCACCTCCCGCCCCCCTTTCTCTCCACCTCCCGCCCCCCTTTCTCTCCACCTCCCGCCCCCCTTTCTCTCCACCTCCCGCCCCCCTTTCTCTCCACCTCCCGCCCCCCTTTCTCTCCACCTCCCGCCCCCCTTTCTCTCCACCTCCCGCCCCCCTTTCTCTCCACCTCCCGCCCCCCTTTCTCTCCACCTCCCGCCCCCCTTTCTCTCCACCTCCCGCCCCCCTTTCTCTCCACCTCCCGCCCCCCTTTCTCTCCACCTCCCGCCCCCCTTTCTCTCCACCTCCCGCCCCCCTTTCTCTCCACCTCCCGCCCCCCTTTCTCTCCACCTCCCGCCCCCCTTTCTCTCCACCTCCCGCCCCCCTTTCTCTCCACCTCCCGCCCCCCTTTCTCTCCACCTCCCGCCCCCCTTTCTCTCCACCTCCCGCCCCCCTTTCTCTCCACCTCCCGCCCCCCTTTCTCTCCACCTCCCGCCCCCCTTTCTCTCCACCTCCCGCCCCCCTTTCTCTCCACCTCCCGCCCCCCTTTCTCTCCACCTCCCGCCCCCCTTTCTCTCCACCTCCCGCCCCCCTTTCTCTCCACCTCCCGCCCCCCTTTCTCTCCACCTCCCGCCCCCCTTTCTCTCCACCTCCCGCCCCCCTTTCTCTCCACCTCCCGCCCCCCTTTCTCTCCACCTCCCGCCCCCCTTTCTCTCCACCTCCCGCCCCCCTTTCTCTCCACCTCCCGCCCCCCTTTCTCTCCACCTCCCGCCCCCCTTTCTCTCCACCTCCCGCCCCCCTTTCTCTCCACCTCCCGCCCCCCTTTCTCTCCACCTCCCGCCCCCCTTTCTCTCCACCTCCCGCCCCCCTTTCTCTCCACCTCCCGCCCCCCTTTCTCTCCACCTCCCGCCCCCCTTTCTCTCCACCTCCCGCCCCCCTTTCTCTCCACCTCCCGCCCCCCTTTCTCTCCACCTCCCGCCCCCCTTTCTCTCCACCTCCCGCCCCCCTTTCTCTCCACCTCCCGCCCCCCTTTCTCTCCACCTCCCGCCCCCCTTTCTCTCCACCTCCCGCCCCCCTTTCTCTCCACCTCCCGCCCCCCTTTCTCTCCACCTCCCGCCCCCCTTTCTCTCCACCTCCCGCCCCCCTTTCTCTCCACCTCCCGCCCCCCTTTCTCTCCACCTCCCGCCCCCCTTTCTCTCCACCTCCCGCCCCCCTTTCTCTCCACCTCCCGCCCCCCTTTCTCTCCACCTCCCGCCCCCCTTTCTCTCCACCTCCCGCCCCCCTTTCTCTCCACCTCCCGCCCCCCTTTCTCTCCACCTCCCGCCCCCCTTTCTCTCCACCTCCCGCCCCCCTTTCTCTCCACCTCCCGCCCCCCTTTCTCTCCACCTCCCGCCCCCCTTTCTCTCCACCTCCCGCCCCCCTTTCTCTCCACCTCCCGCCCCCCTTTCTCTCCACCTCCCGCCCCCCTTTCTCTCCACCTCCCGCCCCCCTTTCTCTCCACCTCCCGCCCCCCTTTCTCTCCACCTCCCGCCCCCCTTTCTCTCCACCTCCCGCCCCCCTTTCTCTCCACCTCCCGCCCCCCTTTCTCTCCACCTCCCGCCCCCCTTTCTCTCCACCTCCCGCCCCCCTTTCTCTCCACCTCCCGCCCCCCTTTCTCTCCACCTCCCGCCCCCCTTTCTCTCCACCTCCCGCCCCCCTTTCTCTCCACCTCCCGCCCCCCTTTCTCTCCACCTCCCGCCCCCCTTTCTCTCCACCTCCCGCCCCCCTTTCTCTCCACCTCCCGCCCCCCTTTCTCTCCACCTCCCGCCCCCCTTTCTCTCCACCTCCCGCCCCCCTTTCTCTCCACCTCCCGCCCCCCTTTCTCTCCACCTCCCGCCCCCCTTTCTCTCCACCTCCCGCCCCCCTTTCTCTCCACCTCCCGCCCCCCTTTCTCTCCACCTCCCGCCCCCCTTTCTCTCCACCTCCCGCCCCCCTTTCTCTCCACCTCCCGCCCCCCTTTCTCTCCACCTCCCGCCCCCCTTTCTCTCCACCTCCCGCCCCCCTTTCTCTCCACCTCCCGCCCCCCTTTCTCTCCACCTCCCGCCCCCCTTTCTCTCCACCTCCCGCCCCCCTTTCTCTCCACCTCCCGCCCCCCTTTCTCTCCACCTCCCGCCCCCCTTTCTCTCCACCTCCCGCCCCCCTTTCTCTCCACCTCCCGCCCCCCTTTCTCTCCACCTCCCGCCCCCCTTTCTCTCCACCTCCCGCCCCCCTTTCTCTCCACCTCCCGCCCCCCTTTCTCTCCACCTCCCGCCCCCCTTTCTCTCCACCTCCCGCCCCCCTTTCTCTCCACCTCCCGCCCCCCTTTCTCTCCACCTCCCGCCCCCCTTTCTCTCCACCTCCCGCCCCCCTTTCTCTCCACCTCCCGCCCCCCTTTCTCTCCACCTCCCGCCCCCCTTTCTCTCCACCTCCCGCCCCCCTTTCTCTCCACCTCCCGCCCCCCTTTCTCTCCACCTCCCGCCCCCCTTTCTCTCCACCTCCCGCCCCCCTTTCTCTCCACCTCCCGCCCCCCTTTCTCTCCACCTCCCGCCCCCCTTTCTCTCCACCTCCCGCCCCCCTTTCTCTCCACCTCCCGCCCCCCTTTCTCTCCACCTCCCGCCCCCCTTTCTCTCCACCTCCCGCCCCCCTTTCTCTCCACCTCCCGCCCCCCTTTCTCTCCACCTCCCGCCCCCCTTTCTCTCCACCTCCCGCCCCCCTTTCTCTCCACCTCCCGCCCCCCTTTCTCTCCACCTCCCGCCCCCCTTTCTCTCCACCTCCCGCCCCCCTTTCTCTCCACCTCCCGCCCCCCTTTCTCTCCACCTCCCGCCCCCCTTTCTCTCCACCTCCCGCCCCCCTTTCTCTCCACCTCCCGCCCCCCTTTCTCTCCACCTCCCGCCCCCCTTTCTCTCCACCTCCCGCCCCCCTTTCTCTCCACCTCCCGCCCCCCTTTCTCTCCACCCCCCGCCCCCCTTTCTCTCCACCCCCCGCCCCCTTTCTCTCCACCCCCCGCCCCCCTTTCTCTCCACCCCCCGCCCCCCTTTCTCTCCACCTCCCCCCGCCCCCCTTTCTCTCCACCCCCCGCCCCCCTTTCTCTCCTCCCCCCGCCCCCCTTTCTCTCCACCTCCCCCCGCCCCCCTTTCTCTCCACCTCCCCCCGCCCCCCTTTCTCTCCACCTCCCCCCGCCCCCCTTTCTCTCCACCTCCCCCCGCCCCCCTTTCTCTCCACCTCCCCCCGCCCCCCTTTCTCTCCACCTCCCCCCGCCCCCCTTTCTCTCCACCTCCCCCCGCCCCCCTTTCTCTCCACCTCCCCCCGCCCCCCTTTCTCTCCACCTCCCCCCGCCCCCCTTTCTCTCCACCTCCCCCCGCCCCCCTTTCTCTCCACCTCCCCCCGCCCCCCTTTCTCTCCACCTCCCCCCGCCCCCCTTTCTCTCCACCTCCCCCCGCCCCCCTTTCTCCCCCCTGCTGTTAAAACACCTCAATCAGTTCACTCCTGAATCTTCTGGGCCCAGTGGGATAGACTCCACCATTGTGCAGCAGGAGTTGCTACTCGAAGCCTGCTCCTTTAAAATCTGCCTGTTGGAACAATGACCTGCCCCCTTGTTCAGCTCAGTCCCATCTGTTTGTCTTAACCCTGGCGTCAGCCACTCTGGAGGTTGCTGCTGTGGTAAAGTCGCTGGTTAAAGACGAGTTATTGGACAAAATCAGTGTCGATTGCTGGGCCCAGTTTGATTGCGTGGGCTGGACATTCAGAGGCCCCTGTTGACCCTGTCTCAGTGTCTCCCTGATCACCCAGAGCCTGTGTCCCACAGAAATAGCAGCAGTTACTGCTTCCTCCCTGCCTTCATTCAGATGAACTGACTCTGTCTGTCTGTCTCCCTCACCCAGCCGCTCATGGACAACCTGGAGTCTCAGACCTACGAGATTTTTGAAAAGGACCCCATCAAATACTCCCAGTATCAACAGGTGAGAGATTGTCTTGGGTTAATATCCCAGACGGCAGGGGGAGGGCAGCAGGGTCCTCGAGGGCGAGTTCCTCCTCCCCCCACCACCTCATCATCGAGAGATCCCTCTCCCCCACCCCATCATTGAGAGATGATGAATGTGGAACTCGCGATCGTGGGGAGAATGTGGAATTCGCTATCACGGGGAGTGGGGAGAATGTGGAACTCGCTATCACGGGGAGTGGGGAGAATGTGGAACTCGCTATCACGGGGAGTGGGGAGAATGTGGAACTCACTATCACAGGGAGTGGGGAGAATCTGGAACTCGCTATCACGGGGAGTGGGGAGAATGTGGAACTCGCTATCCCGGGGAGTGGGGAGAATGTGGAACTCACTATCACAGGGAGTGGGGCGAATGTGGAACTCACTATCACAGGGAGTGGGGAGAATGTGGAATTCGCTATCACGGGGAGTGGGGAGAATGTGGAACTCGCTATCCCGGGGAGTGGGGAGAATGTGGAACTCACTATCACAGGGAGTGGGGAGAATGTGGAACTCGCTATCCCGGGGAGTGGGGAGAATGTGGAACTCACTCTCACAGGGAGTGGGGAGAATGTGGAACTCGCTATCCCGGGGAGTGGGGAGAATGTGGAACTCACTCTCACAGGGAGTGGGGAGAATGTGGAACTCGCTATCCCGGGGAGTGGGGAGAATGTGGAACTCACTCTCACAGGGAGTGGGGAGAATGTGGAACTCACTATCACAGGGAGTGGGGAGAATGTGGAACTCGCGATCGTGGGGAGAATGTGGAACTCACTATCACAGGGAGTGGGGAGAATGTGGAACTCACTATCACAGGGAGTGGGGAGAATGTGGAACTCACTATCACAGGGAGTGGGGAGAATGTGGAACTCACTATCACAGGGAGTGGGGAGAATGTGGAACTCGCTATCACGGGGAGTGGGGAGAATGTGGAACTCACTATCACGGGGAGTGGGGAGAATGTGGAACTCGCTATCACAGGGAGTGGGGAGAATGTGGAACTCGCTATCACGGGGAGTGGGGAGAATGTGGAACTCGCTATCACGGGGAGTGAGGAGAATGTGGAACTCACTATCACAGGGAGTGGGGAGAATGTGGAACTCACTATCACGGGGAGTGGGGAGAATGTGGAACTCGCGATCGTGGGGAGAATGTGGAACTCACTATCACAGGGAGTGGGGAGAATGTGGAACTCACTATCACAGGGAGTGGGGAGAATGTGGAACTCACTATCACGGGGAGTGGGGAGAATGTGGAACTCACTATCACAGGGAGTGGGGCGAATGTGGAACTCGCTATCACGGGGAGTGAGGAGAATGTGGAACTCACTATCACAGGGAGTGGGGAGAATGTGGAACTCGCTATCACGGGGAGTGGGGAGAATGTGGAACTCACTATCACGGGGAGTGGGGAGAATGTGGAACTCGCTATCACGGGGAGTGAGGAGAATGTGGAACTCACTATCACAGGGAGTGGGGAGAATGTGGAACTCACTATCACAGGGAGTGGGGAGAATGTGGAACTCGCTATCACAGGGAGTGGGGAGAATGTGGAACTCGCTATCACAGGGAGTGGGGAGAATGTGGAACTCACTATCACAGGGAGTGGGGAGAATGTGGAACTCACTATCACAGGGAGTGGGGAGAATGTGGAACTCGCTATCACGGGGAGTGGGGAGAATGTGGAACTCACTATCACGGGGAGTGGGGAGAATGTGGAACTCGCTATCACAGGGAGTGGGGAGAATGTGGAACTCGCTATCACGGGGAGTGGGGAGAATGTGGAACTCGCTATCACGGGGAGTGAGGAGAATGTGGAACTCACTATCACAGGGAGTGGGGAGAATGTGGAACTCACTATCACGGGGAGTGGGGAGAATGTGGAACTCGCGATCGTGGGGAGAATGTGGAACTCACTATCACAGGGAGTGGGGAGAATGTGGAACTCACTATCACAGGGAGTGGGGAGAATGTGGAACTCACTATCACAGGGAGTGGGGAGAATGTGGAACTCACTATCACAGGGAGTGGGGCGAATGTGGAACTCGCTATCACGGGGAGTGAGGAGAATGTGGAACTCACTATCACAGGGAGTGGGGAGAATGTGGAACTCGCTATCACGGGGAGTGGGGAGAATGTGGAACTCACTATCACGGGGAGTGGGGAGAATGTGGAACTCGCTATCACGGGGAGTGAGGAGAATGTGGAACTCACTATCACAGGGAGTGGGGAGAATGTGGAACTCACTATCACAGGGAGTGGGGAGAATGTGGAACTCGCTATCACAGGGAGTGGGGAGAATGTGGAACTCGCTATCACAGGGAGTGGGGAGAATGTGGAACTCACTATCACAGGGAGTGGGGAGAATGTGGAACTCACTATCACAGGGAGTGGGGAGAATGTGGAACTCACTATCACAGGGAGTGGGGAGAATGTGGAACTCACTATCACGGGGAGTGGGGAGAATGTGGAACTCGCTATCACGGGGAGTGGGGAGAATGTGGAACTCACTATTACGGGGAGTGGGGAGAATGTGGAACTCGCTATCACGGGGAGTGAGGAGAATGTGGAACTCACTATCACAGGGAGTGGGGAGAATGTGGAACTCACTATCACAGGGAGTGGGGAGAATGTGGAACTCGCTATCACAGGGAGTGGGGAGAATGTGGAACTCGCTATCACAGGGAGTGGGGAGAATGTGGAACTCACTATCACAGGGAGTGGGGAGAATGTGGAACTCACTATCACAGGGAGTGGGGAGAATGTGGAACTCGCTATCACGGGGAGTGGGGAGAATGTGGAACTCACTATCACGGGGAGTGGGGAGAATGTGGAACTCGCTATCACAGGGAGTGGGGAGAATGTGGAACTCGCTATCACGGGGAGTGGGGAGAATGTGGAACTCGCTATCACGGGGAGTGAGGAGAATGTGGAACTCACTATCACAGGGAGTGGGGAGAATGTGGAACTCACTATCACGGGGAGTGGGGAGAATGTGGAACTCGCGATCGTGGGGAGAATGTGGAACTCACTATCACAGGGAGTGGGGAGAATGTGGAACTCACTATCACAGGGAGTGGGGAGAATGTGGAACTCACTATCACAGGGAGTGGGGAGAATGTGGAACTCACTATCACAGGGAGTGGGGCGAATGTGGAACTCGCTATCACGGGGAGTGAGGAGAATGTGGAACTCACTATCACAGGGAGTGGGGAGAATGTGGAACTCGCTATCACGGGGAGTGGGGAGAATGTGGAACTCACTATCACGGGGAGTGGGGAGAATGTGGAACTCGCTATCACGGGGAGTGAGGAGAATGTGGAACTCACTATCACAGGGAGTGGGGAGAATGTGGAACTCACTATCACAGGGAGTGGGGAGAATGTGGAACTCGCTATCACAGGGAGTGGGGAGAATGTGGAACTCGCTATCACAGGGAGTGGGGAGAATGTGGAACTCACTATCACAGGGAGTGGGGAGAATGTGGAACTCACTATCACAGGGAGTGGGGAGAATGTGGAACTCACTATCACAGGGAGTGGGGAGAATGTGGAACTCACTATCACGGGGAGTGGGGAGAATGTGGAACTCGCTATCACGGGGAGTGGGGAGAATGTGGAACTCACTATCACAGGGAGTGGGGCGAATGTGGAACTCGCTATCACGGGGAGTGAGGAGAATGTGGAACTCACTATCACAGGGAGTGGGGAGAATGTGGAACTCACTATCACGGGGAGTGGGGAGAATGTGGAACTCGCGATCGTGGGGAGAATGTGGAACTCGCTATCACGGGGAGTGGGGAGAATGTGGAACTCGCTATCACGGGGAGTGGGGAGAATGTGGAACTCACTATCACGGGGAGTGGGGAGAATGTGGAACTCACTATCACGGGGAGTGGGGAGAATGTGGAACTCACTATCACGGGGAGTGGGGAGAATGTGGAACTCGCGATCACAGGGAGTGGGGAGAATGTGGAACTCACTATCACGGGGAATGGGGAGAATGTGGAACTCGCGATCACAGGGAGTGGGGAGAATGTGGAACTCACTATCACGGGGAATGGGGAGAATGTGGAACTCGCTATCACGGGGAGTGGGGAGAATGTGGAACTCGCTATCACGGGGAGTGAGGAGAATGTGGAACTCACTATCACAGGGAGTGGGGAGAATGTGGAACTCACTATCACAGGGAGTGGGGAGAATGTGGAACTCGCGATCGTGGGGAGAATGTGGAACTCATTATCACAGGGTGTGTGGAGAATGTGGACCTCACTATCACAGGGAGTGGGGAGAATGTGGAACTCACTATCACGGGGAGTGGGGAGAATGTGGAACTCGCTATCACAGGGAGTGGGGAGAATGTGGAACTCGCTATCGCAGTGAGTGGGGAGAATGTGGAACTCGCTATCACGGGGAGTGGGGAGAATGTGGAACTCGCTATCACGGGGAGTGGGGAGAATGTGGAACTCGCTATCACAGGGAGTGGGGAGAATGTGGAACTCGCGATCGTGGGGAGTGGGGAGAATGTGGAACTCAGTATCACGGGGAGTGGGGAGAATGTGGAACTCACTATCACGGGGAATGGGGAGAATGTGGAACTCGCTATCACGGGGAGTGAGGAGAATGTGGAACTCACTATCACAGGGAGTGGGGAGAATGTGGAACTCACTATCACAGGGAGTGGGGAGAATGTGGAACTCGCTATCACAGGGAGTGGGGAGAATGTGGAACTCGCGATCGTGGGGAGAATGTGGAACTCGCTATCACGGGGAGTGGGGAGAATGTGGAACTCGCGATCGTGGGGAGAATGTGGAACTCACTATCACGGGGAGTGGGGAGAATATGGAACTCACTATCACAGGGAGTGGGGAGAATGTGGAACTCGCTATCACGGGGAGTGGGGAGAATGTGGAACTCACTATCACGGGGAGTGGGGAGAATGTGGAACTCACTATCACGGGGAGTGGGGAGAATGTGGAACTCACTATCACAGGGAGTGGGGAGAATGTGGAACTCACTATCACAGGGAGTGGGGAGAATGTGGAACTCACTATCACAGGGAGTGGGGAGAATGTGGAACTCGCGATCGTGGGGAGTGGGGAGAATGTGGAACTCACTATCACGGGGAGTGGGGAGAATGTGGAACTCAGTATCACAGGGAGTGGGGAGAATGTGGAACTCACTATCACAGGGAGTGGGGAGAATGTGGAACTCACTATCACGGGGAGTGGGGAGAATGTGGAACTCAGTATCACAGGGAGTGGGGAGAATGTGGCACTCACTATCACAGGGAGTGGGGAGAATGTGGAACTCACTATCACGGGGAGTGGGGAGAATGTGGAACTCACTATCACGGGGAGTGGGGAGAATGTGGAACTCACTATCACGGGGAGTGGGGAGAATGTGGAACTCACTATCACGGGGAGTGGGGAGAATGTGGAACTCGCGATCACAGGGAGTGGGGTGAATGTGGAACTCGCTATCACAGGGAGTGGGGAGAATGTGGAACTCACTATCACGGGGAGTGGGGAGAATGTGGAACTCACTATCACGGGGAGTGGGGAGAATGTGGAACTCGCTATCACGGGGAGTGGGGAGAATGTGGAATTCGCTATCACAGGGAGTGGGGAGAATGTGGAACTCGCGATCACGGGGAGTGGGGAGAATGTGGAACTCACTATCACGAGGAGTGGAGAGAATGTGGAATTCGCTATCACAGGGAGTGGGGAGAATGTGGAACTCACTATCACGAGGAGTGGAGAGAATGTGGAATTCGCTATCACGGGGAGTGGGGAGAATGTGGAACTCACTATCACGGGGAGTGGGGAGAATGTGGAACTCAGTATCACAGGGAGTGGGGAGAATGTGGAACTCGCGATCGTGGGGAGTGGGGAGAATGTGGAACTCACTATCACGGGGAGTGGGGAGAATGTGGAACTCAGTATCACAGGGAGTGGGGAGAATGTGGAACTCACTATCACAGGGAGTGGGGAGAATGTGGAACTCACTATCACGGGGAGTGGGGAGAATGTGGAACTCACTATCACAGTGAGTGGGGAGAATGTGGAACTCGCTATCACGGGGAGTGGGGAGAATGTGGAACTCGCTATCACGGGGAGTGGGGTGAATGTGGAACTCGCTATCACAGGGAGTGGGGTGAATGTGGAACTCGCTATCACAGGGAGTGGGGGGAATGTGGAACTCGCTATCACAGGGAGTGGGGGGAATGTGGAACTCATTATCACAGGGTGTGTGGAGAATGTGGACCTCACTATCACAGGGAGTGGGGAGAATGTGGAACTCACTATCACGGGGAGTGGGGAGAATGTGGAACTCGCTATCACGGGGAGTGGGGAGAATGTGGAACTCGCTATCGCAGTGAGTGGGGAGAATGTGGAACTCGCTATCACGGGGAGTGGGGAGAATGTGGAACTCGCTATCACGGGGAGTGGGGAGAATGTGGAACTCGCTATCACAGGGAGTGGGGAGAATGTGGAACTCGCGATCGTGGGGAGTGGGGAGAATGTGGAACTCAGTATCACGGGGAGTGGGGAGAATGTGGAACTCAGTATCACAGGGAGTGGGGAGAATGTGGAACTCGCGATCGTGGGGAGTGGGGAGAATGTGGAACTCACTATCACGGGGAGTGGGGAGAATGTGGAACTCAGTATCACAGGGAGTGGGGAGAATGTGGCACTCACTATCACAGGGAGTGGGGAGAATGTGGAATTCACTATCACGGGGAGTGGGGAGAATGTGGAACTCGCGATCGTGGGGAGAATGTGGAACTCGCTATCACGGGGAGTGGGGAGAATGTGGAACTCGCGATCACGGGGAGTGGGGAGAATGTGGAACTCGCGATCACGGGGAGTGGGGAGAATGTGGAACTCGCGATCACGGGGAGTGGGGAGAAAGTGGAACTCACTATCACGAGGAGTGGAGAGAATGTGGAACTCGCGATCACAGGGAGTGGGGAGAATGTGGAACTCACTATCACGAGGAGTGGAGAGAATGTGGAACTCGCGATCACAGGGAGTGGGGAGAATGTGGAACTCACTATCACAGGGAGTGGGGAGAATGTGGAACTCACTATCACGAGGAGTGGAGAGAATGTGGAACTCGCGATCACAGGGAGTGGGGAGAATGTGGAACTCGCGATCACAGGGAGTGGGGAGAATGTGGAACTCGCTATCACAGGGAGTGGGGGGAATGTGGAACTCACTATCACGAGGAGTGGGGAGAATGTGGAATTCGCTATCACAGGGAGTGGGGAGAATGTGGAACTCGCTATCACAGGGAGTGGGGGGAATGTGGAACTCACTATCACGAGGAGTGGAGAGAATGTGGAACTCGCTATCACGGGGAGTGGGGAGAATGTGGAATTCGCTATCACAGGGAGTGGGGAGAATGTGGAACTCGCTATCACAGGGAGTGGGGAGAATGTGGAACTCACTATCACAGGGAGTGGGGAGAATGTGGAATTCGCTATCACAGGGAGTGGGGAGAATGTGGAACTCGCTATCACAGGGAGTGGGGGGAATGTGGAACTCACTATCACGAGGAGTGGAGAGAATGTGGAATTCGCTATCACAGGGAGTGGGGAGAATGTGGAACTCGCTATCACAGGGAGTGGGGAGAATGTGGAACTCGCGATCACGGGGAGTGGGGAGAATGTGGAACTCACTATCACAGGGAGTGGGGAGAATGTGGAACTCGCTATCACAGGGAGTGGGGAGAATGTGGAACTCACTATCACAGGGAGTGGGGAGAATGTGGAACTCGCTATCACAGGGAGTGGGGAGAATGTGGAACTCACTATCACAGGGAGTGGGGAGAATGTGGAACTCGCTATCACAGGGAGTGGGGAGAATGTGGAACTCACTATCGCAGGGAGTGGGGAGAATGTGGAACTCACTATCGCAGGGAGTGGGGAGAATGTGGAACTCACTATCACAGGGAGTGGGGAGAATGTGGAACTCACTATCGCAGGGAGTGGGGAGAATGTGGAACTCGCTATCACAGGGAGTGGGGAGAATGTGGAACTCACTATCACAGGGAGTGGTTGAGGTGAACAGTGTTGATGTATTTAAGAGGGAAGCTGGATTAACACACGAGGGAGAGAAGAATAGAAGGATATGGTGATGGGAGGGGGGGTGGGGAAAATGAAGAGGGGGTGGGAGGAGGCTCATGTGGAAAAGGAATACCAGCAGGGAGCAGATGGGCTGAATGGACTGTTTGTGTTACAAGTTGAAGCTTGTTGAGAACAAGTAAGTTAGTGAAGCGTGATTATTTTCTCCTGTCTACATTATGTTGTTTTTCAGACGAGAACAGGTTCCTGCCTGCGTCTGAGGGCTGCTAACGCAGTGTCCTGGTACACGTGGCCCCAGCTTCAGGATCCTAACGGCCAATTTATTTTGCTCTCTGTTTCCAGGCCGTTTACAAGTGTCTGCTGGACAGAATACCAGATGATGAGAAGGAGACGAATGTTCAGTAAGGATTTGTACCAGTTCTCTGCATGTCTTCACCAGCTCCACGCCCATTCCTGCTTAGACACAAGCCACTGCTCACTCTAATTCTGGCCTCAGCGCCACACCCAGAGGAAAACAGCCGGGCTGAAAATTCAATGACCACCCCCGCCCCCCCTTCCCCCCCACTCCCCCGTACAACTGGAGAAGCCCCTCGAACTGCTTTCAGTGTCAGGGCAGTGGGAGGCATTCTATCACTGTGAGGGAGAGCACTTCTAACGGAGGGTCCGTACTGAGAGAGTGCCGCACTGTCGGAGGGTCAGTACTGAGAGAGTGCCGCACTGTCGGAGGGTCAGTACTGAGAGAGTGCCGCACTGTCGGAGGGTCAGTACTGAGGGAGTGCCGCACTGTCGGAGGGTCAGTACTGAGGGAGTGCCGCACTGTCGGAGGGTCAGTACTGAGGGAGTGCCGCACTGTCGGAGGGTCAGTACTGAGGGAGTGCCGCACTGTCGGAGGGTCAGTACTGAGGGAGTGCCGCACTGTCGGAGGGTCAGTACTGAGGGAGTGCCGCACTGTCGGAGGGTCAGTACTGAGGGAGTGCCGCACTGTCGGAGGGTCAGTACTGAGGGAGTGCCGCACTGTCGGAGGGTCAGTACTGAGGGAGTGCCGCACTGTCGGAGGGTCAGTACTGAGGGAGTGCCGCACTGTCGGAGGGTCAGTACTGAGGGAGTGCCGCACTGTCGGAGGGTCAGTACTGAGGGAGTGCCGCACTGTCGGAGGGTCAGTACTGAGGGAGTGCCGCACTGTCGGAGGGTCAGTCCTGAGGGAGTGCCGCACTGTCGGAGGGTCAGTCCTGAGGGAGTGCCGCACTGTCGGAGGGTCAGTCCTGAGGGAGTGCCGCACTGTCGGAGGGTCAGTCCTGAGGGAGTGCCGCACTGTCGGAGGGTCAGTCCTGAGGGAGTGCCGCACTGTCGGAGGGTCAGTCCTGAGGGAGTGCCGCACTGTCGGAGGGTCAGTCCTGAGGGAGTGCCGCACTGTCGGAGGGTCAGTCCTGAGGGAGTGCCGCACTGTCGGAGGGTCAGTCCTGAGGGAGTGCCGCACTGTCGGAGGGTCAGTCCTGAGGGAGTGCCGCACTGTCGGAGGGTCAGTCCTGAGGGAGTGCCGCACTGTCGGAGGGTCAGTCCTGAGGGAGTGCCGCACTGTCGGAGGGTCAGTCCTGAGGGAGTGCCGCACTGTCGGAGGGTCAGTCCTGAGGGAGTGCCGCACTGTCGGAGGGTCAGTCCTGAGGGAGTGCCGCACTGTCGGAGGGTCAGTCCTGAGGGAGTGCCGCACTGTCGGAGGGTCAGTCCTGAGGGAGTGCCGCACTGTCGGAGGGTCAGTCCTGAGGGAGTGCCGCACTGTCGGAGGGTCAGTCCTGAGGGAGTGCCGCACTGTCGGAGGGTCAGTCCTGAGGGAGTGCCGCACTGTCGGAGGGTCAGTCCTGAGGGAGTGCCGCACTGTCGGAGGGTCAGTCCTGAGGGAGTGCCGCACTGTCGGAGGGTCAGTCCTGAGGGAGTGCCGCACTGTCGGAGGGTCAGTCCTGAGGGAGTGCCGCACTGTCGGAGGGTCAGTCCTGAGGGAGTGCCGCACTGTCGGAGGGTCAGTCCTGAGGGAGTGCCGCACTGTCGGAGGGTCAGTCCTGAGGGAGTGCCGCACTGTCGGAGGGTCAGTCCTGAGGGAGTGCCGCACTGTCGGAGGGTCAGTCCTGAGGGAGTGCCGCACTGTCGGAGGGTCAGTCCTGAGGGAGTGCCGCACTGTCGGAGGGTCAGTCCTGAGGGAGTGCCGCACTGTCGGAGGGTCAGTCCTGAGGGAGTGCCGCACTGTCGGAGGGTCAGTCCTGAGGGAGTGCCGCACTGTCGGAGGGTCAGTCCTGAGGGAGTGCCGCACTGTCGGAGGGTCAGTCCTGAGGGAGTGCCGCACTGTCGGAGGGTCAGTCCTGAGGGAGTGCCGCACTGTCGGAGGGTCAGTCCTGAGGGAGTGCCGCACTGTCGGAGGGTCAGTCCTGAGGGAGTGCCGCACTGTCGGAGGGTCAGTCCTGAGGGAGTGCCGCACTGTCGGAGGGTCAGTCCTGAGGGAGTGCCGCACTGTCGGAGGGTCAGTCCTGAGGGAGTGCCGCACTGTCGGAGGGTCAGTCCTGAGGGAGTGCCGCACTGTCGGAGGGTCAGTCCTGAGGGAGTGCCGCACTGTCGGAGGGTCAGTCCTGAGGGAGTGCCGCACTGTCGGAGGGTCAGTCCTGAGGGAGTGCCGCACTGTCGGAGGGTCAGTCCTGAGGGAGTGCCGCACTGTCGGAGGGTCAGTCCTGAGGGAGTGCCGCACTGTCGGAGGGTCAGTCCTGAGGGAGTGCCGCACTGTCGGAGGGTCAGTCCTGAGGGAGTGCCGCACTGTCGGAGGGTCAGTCCTGAGGGAGTGCCGCACTGTCGGAGGGTCAGTCCTGAGGGAGTGCCGCACTGTCGGAGGGTCAGTCCTGAGGGAGTGCCGCACTGTCGGAGGGTCAGTCCTGAGGGAGTGCCGCACTGTCGGAGGGTCAGTCCTGAGGGAGTGCCGCACTGTCGGAGGGTCAGTCCTGAGGGAGTGCCGCACTGTCGGAGGGTCAGTCCTGAGGGAGTGCCGCACTGTCGGAGGGTCAGTCCTGAGGGAGTGCCGCACTGTCGGAGGGTCAGTCCTGAGGGAGTGCCGCACTGTCGGAGGGTCAGTCCTGAGGGAGTGCCGCACTGTCGGAGGGTCAGTCCTGAGGGAGTGCCGCACTGTCGGAGGGTCAGTCCTGAGGGAGTGCCGCACTGTCGGAGGGTCAGTCCTGAGGGAGTGCCGCACTGTCGGAGGGTCAGTACTGAGGGAGTGCCGCACTGTCGGAGGGTCAGTACTGAGGGAGTGCCGCACTGTCGGAGGGTCAGTACTGAGGGATTGCCGCACTGTCGGAGGGTCAGTACTGAGGGATTGCCGCACTGTCGGAGGGTCAGTACTGAGGGAGAGCCGCACTGTCGGAGGGTCAGTACTGAGGGAGAGCCGCACTGTCGGAGGGTCAGTACTGAGGGAGAGCCGCACTGTCGGAGGGTCAGTACTGAGGGAGAGCCGCACTGTCGGAGGGTCAGTACTGAGGGAGCGCCGCACTGTCGGAGGGTCAGTACTGAGGGAGCGCCGCACTGTCGGAGGGTCAGTACTGAGGGAGAGCCGCACTGTCGGAGGGTCAGTACTGAGGGAGAGCCGCACTGTCGGAGGGTCAGTACTGAGGGAGAGCCGCACTGTCGGAGGGTCAGTACTGAGGGAGAGCCGCACTGTCGGAGGGTCAGTACTGAGGGAGCGCCGCACTGTCGGAGGGTCAGTACTGAGGGAGCGCCGCACTGTCGGAGGGTCAGTACTGAGGGAGTGCTGCCTACTCCTTTATGTCCCCCTGTCCCTCCCCCAGGCTTCTCTGTCGCTGAAGGATGGAATCTATTTTATGTTTTGTTGATTCTTCCTTCTTCTTCATGCCCTCTCACCACCCCCTTCCCCACCAGGGTGCTGATGGTGTTGGGTGCTGGTCGTGGACCCCTGGTAAATGCCTCACTGCGAGCTGCCCGCCAGGCCGAGCGGAAGATCCAGGTCTTCGCCATTGAGAAAAACATCAACGCTGTCGTCACGTGAGTCCATCCCGGGTTGGGGGAGGGAGAGAGACCCCTGACCGGCACTCCAGACACTGACCGCTCACCTGACCGGCACTCCAGACACTGACCGCTCACCTGACCCGCACTCCAGACACTGACCGCTCACCTGACCCGCACTCCGGCCACTGACCGCTCACCTGACCCGCACTCCGGCCACTGACCGCTCACCTGACCCGCACTCCGGCCACTGACCGCTCACCTGACCCGCACTCCGGCCACTGACCGCTCACCTGACCCGCACTCCGGCCACTGACCGCTCACCTGACCCGCACTCCGGCCACTGACCGCTCACCTGACCCGCACTCCGGCCACTGACCGCTCACCTGACCCGCACTCCGGCCACTGACCGCTCACCTGACCCGCACTCCGGCCACTGACCGCTCACCTGACCCGCACTCCGGCCACTGACCGCTCACCTGACCCGCACTCCGGCCACTGACCGCTCACCTGACCCGCACTCCGGCCACTGACCGCTCACCTGACCCGCACTCCGGCCACTGACCGCTCACCTGACCCGCACTCCGGCCACTGACCGCTCACCTGACCCGCACTCCGGCCACTGACCGCTCACCTGACCCGCACTCCGGCCACTGACCGCTCACCTGACCCGCACTCCGGCCACTGACCGCTCACCTGACCCGCACTCCGGCCACTGACCGCTCACCTGACCCGCACTCCGGCCACTGACCGCTCACCTGACCCGCACTCCGGACAGAGACTGCTGTGGGTGATTAAATGTGTGGGTAGAGTCAGTGATGGGGGAGAGTGGACATGGGCTGTGGGTGATTAAATGGGGGAGAGTGGACATGGGCTGTGGGTGATTAAATGGGTGTAGAGTCAGTGATGGGGGAGAGTGTACATGGACTGTGGGTGATTAAATGGGTGTAGAGTCAGTGATGGGGGAGAGTGTACATGGACTGTGGGTGATTAAATGGGTGTAGAGTCAGTGATAGAGGAGAGTGGACATGGACTGTGGGTGATTAAATGGGTGTAGAGTCAGTGATAGAGGAGAGTGGACATGGACTGTGGGTGATTAAATGGGGGAGAGTGGACATGGGCTGTGGGTGATTAAATGGGTGTAGAGTCAGTGATAGGGGAGAGTGGACATGGACTGTGGGTGATTAAATGGGTGTAGAGTCAGTAATAGAGGAGAGTGGACATGGGCTGTGGGTGATTAAATGGGGGAGAGTGGACATGGGCTGTGGGTGATTAAATGGGTGTAGAGTCAGTGATGGGGGAGAGTGGACATGGACTGTGGGTGATTAAATGGGTGTAGAGTCAGTGATAGAGGAGAGTGGACATGGACTGTGGGTGATTAAATGGGGGAGAGTGGACATGGGCTGTGGGTGATTAAATGGGTGTAGAGTCAGTGATAGGGGAGAGTGGACATGGACTGTGGGTGATTAAATGGGTGTAGAGTCAGTGATGGGGGAGAGTGGACATGGACTGTGGGTGATTAAATGGGTGTAGAGTCAGTGATGGGGGAGAGTGGACATGGGCTGTGGGTGATTAAATGGGTGGTAGAGTCAGTGATGGGGGAGAGTGGACATGGACTGTGGGTGATTAAATGGGTGTAGAGTCAGTGATAGGGGAGAGTGGACATGGACTGTGGGTGATTAAATGGGTGTAGAGTCAGTAATAGAGGAGAGTGGACATGGGCTGTGGGTGATTAAATGGGGGAGAGTGGACATGGGCTGTGGGTGATTAAATGGGTGTAGAGTCAGTGATGGGGGAGAGTGGACATGGACTGTGGGTGATTAAATGGGTGTAGAGTCAGTGATGGGGGAGAGTGAACATGGACTGTGGGTGATTAAATGGGTGTAGAGTCAGTGATGGGGGAGAGTGGACATGGGCTGTGGGTGATTAAATGGGTGTAGAGTCAGTGATGGGGAGAGTGGACATGGGCTGTGGGTGATTAAATGGGTGTAGAGTCAGTGATAGGGGAGAGTGGACATGGACTGTGGGTGATTAAATGGGTGTAGAGTCAGTGATAGAGGAGAGTGGACATGGGCTGTGGGTGATTAAATGGGTGTAGAGTCAGTGATGGGGGAGAGTGGACATGGGCTGTGGGTGATTAAATGGGTGTAGAGTCAGTGATGGGGGAGAGTGGACATGGACTGTGGGTGATTAAATGGGTGTAGAGTCAGTGATGGGGGAGAGTGAACATGGACTGTGGGTGATTAAATGGGTGTAGAGTCAGTGATGGGGGAGAGTGGACATGGGCTGTGGGTGATTAAATGGGTGTAGAGTCAGTGATAGAGGAGAGTGGACATGGGCTGTGGGTGATTAAATGGGTGTAGAGTCAGTGATGGGGGAGAGTGGACATGGACTGTGGGTGATTAAATGGGTGTAGAGTCAGTGATGGGGGAGAGTGGACATGGACTGTGGGTGATTAAATGGGGGTAGAGTGTAAATGTGTCATGTCTACAGGGAGGGAGGGAGAGGCAGTGTCTGCGTCCTAGCTTCGGCAGTGGCTCTCTGTTACATGAGCAGTCTGTGTTCACGGTCTGTAACTGTTGTTCCTTCACCCAGGCTCCAGAACTGGAAATATGAAGAGTGGGGTGACCAGGTAACTGTTGTCTCCTGTGACATGAGGGACTGGCAAGCTCCAGTCAAAGCGGACATTATCGTCAGTGAGCTGCTGGGCTCCTTCGGTGACAATGAACTGTCCCCAGAGTGTCTGGATGGAGCACAGAGGTTTCTGAAAGGTAAGGTAGGGGGGTGTGAGGGAGGGGGGGAAAGAAGAGTAATGGGGCGAGACAAAAAAGGGACAACAGGAGGGTGACCGCAAGAGCAGGAGGGAGAGTACTGGGGTGGGGCGAGCGTATGAAAGAGAGGGAGAGAGTGTGTGTGTGTTTGGTGGGGGCATTGGAGAGAGAGACTGAACACCACACTGACACTCCGAGGGTGTTGATGTGTTTTCCCTTCCAACCTGCAGATGACGGAGTGAGCATACCGTGTGAATACACCTCGTTCCTCTCTCCTATCTCCTCCTCAAAGCTTTATAATGAGGTGCGTGCTTGTCGGGAGAAAGACCGCGACCCTGAGGTAAGTGAGATTGCACGCAGTCTGCTGGATGGCTCTCTGTCGCCAGAGTGACAGAGCGATCAACAGGATAGATGTAGAGAAGATAGTTCCACTTGTGGGTGAGACCAGAACGAGGGTATCATCAATATAAAACAGTCTCTAATAAATACAATTGGGAATTCAGGAGAAACTATTTAAGCCAAGGAGTGGGGAGAATGTGGAACTCGCTATCACAGGGAACGGGGAGAATGTGGAACTCGCTATCACAGGGAACGGGGAGAATGTGGAACTCGCTATCACAGGGAACGGGGAGAATGTGGAACTCGCTATCACGGGGAGTGGGGAGAATGTGGAACTCACTATCATGGGGAGTGGGGAGAATGTGGAACTCGCTATCACGGGGAGTGGGGAGAATGTGGAACTCACTATCACGGGGAGTGGGGAGAATGTGGAACTCGCTATCACGGGGAACGGGGAGAATGTGGAACTCGCTATCACGGGGAGTGGGGAGAATGTGGAACTCACTATCACAGGGAGTGGGGAGAATGTGGAACTCGCTATCACGGGGAACGGGGAGAATGTGGAACTCACTATCACGGGGAGTGGGGAGAATGTGGAACTCACTATCACGGGGAGTGGGGAGAATGTGGAACTCACTATCACAGGGAGTGGGGAGAATGTGGAACTCACTATCACGGGGAGTGGGGAGAATGTGGAACTCGCTATCACGGGGAGTGGGGAGAATGTGGAACTCACTATCACGGGGAGTGGGGAGAATGTGGAACTCACTATCACGGGGAGTGGGGAGAATGTGGAACTCGCTATCACAGGGAGTGGGGAGAATGTGGAACTCGCTATCACGGGGAACGGGGAGAATGTGGAACTCACTATCACGGGGAGTGGGGAGAATGTGGAACTCACTATCACGGGGAGTGGGGAGAATGTGGAACTCACTCACGGGGAGTGGGGAGAATGTGGAACTCACTCACGGGGAGTGGGGAGAATGTGGAACTCACTATCGCGGGGAGTGGGGAGAATGTGGAACTCGCTATCACAGGGAACGGGGAGAATGTGGAACTCGCTATCACGGGGAGTGGGAAGAATGTGGAACTCGCTATCACGGGGAGTGGGGAGAATGTGGAACTCACTATCACAGGGAATGGGGAGAATGTGGAACTCACTGTCACAGGGAGTGGGGAGAATGTGGAACTCACTGTGACGGGGAGTGGGGAGAATGTGGAACTCGCTATCACGGGGAGTGGGGAGAATGTGGAACTCACTATCACAGGGAGTGGGGAGAATGTGGAACTCACTGTGACGGGGAGTGGGGAGAATGTGGAACTCGCTATCTCGGGGAGTGGGGAGAATGTGGAACTCGCTATCACGGGGAGTGGGGAGAATGTGGAACTCGCTATCACGGGGAGTGGGGAGAAAGTGGAACTCACTATCACGGGGAGTGGGGAGAATGTGGAACTCACTATCACAGGGAGTGGGGAGAATGTGGAACTCGCTATCACGGGGAACGGGGAGAATGTGGAACTCACTATCACAGGGAGTGGGGAGAATGTGGAACTCACTATCACGGGGAGTGGGGAGAATGTGGAACTCACTATCACTGGGAGTGGGGAGAATGTGGAACTCACTATCACGGAGAGTGGGGAGAATGTGGAACTCACTATCACGGGGAGTGGGGAGAATGTGGAACTCACTATCACAGGGAGTGGGGAGAATGTGGAACTCACTATCACAGGGAACGGGGAGAATGTGGAACTCGCTATCACGGGGAGTGTGGAGAATGTGGAACTCGCTATCACGGGGAACGGGGAGAATGTGGAACTCAATATCACGGGGAGTGGGGAGAATGTGGAACTCACTATCACGGGGAGTGGGGAGAATGTGGAACTCACTATCACGGGGAGTGGGGAGAATGTGGAACTCACTATCACGGGGAGTGGGGAGAATGTGGAACTCACTATCACGGGGAGTGGGGAGAATGTGGAACTCGCTATCACGGGGAACGGGGAGAATGTGGAACTCGCTATCACGGGGAACGGGGAGAATGTGGAACTCACTATCACAGGGTGTGGGGAGAATGTGGAACTCACTATCACAGGGAGTGGGGAGAATGTGGAACTCACTATCACGGGGAGTGGGGAGAATGTGGAACTCGCTATCACAGGGTGTGGGGAGAATGTGGAACTCACTATCACGGGGAGTGGGGAGAATGTGGAACTCGCTATCACAGGGAGTGGGGAGAATGTGGAACTCGCTATCACGGGGAGTGGGGAGAATGTGGAACTCGCTATCACGGGGAGTGGGGAGAATGTGGAACTCGCTATCACGGGGAGTGGGGAGAATGTGGAACTCGCTATCACAGGGAGTGGGGAGAATGTGGAACTCGCTATCACGGGGAGTGGGGAGAATGTGGAACTCGCTATCACAGGGAGTGGGGAGAATGTGGAACTCACTATCACAGGGAGTGGGGAGAATGTGGAACTCACTATCACGGGGAGTGGGGAGAATGTGGAACTCACTATCACAGGGTGTGGGGAGAATGTGGAACTCACTATCACGGGGAGTGGGGAGAATGTGGAACTCACTATCACAGGGAGTGGGGAGAATGTGGAACTCGCTATCACAGGGAGTGGGGAGAATGTGGAACTCACTATCACAGGGAGTGGGGAGAATGTGGAACTCACTATCACGGGGAGTGGGGAGAATGTGGAACTCACTATCACAGGGTGTGGGGAGAATGTGGAACTCACTATCACGGGGAGTGGGGAGAATGTGGAACTCACTATCACAGGGAGTGGGGAGAATGTGGAACTCACTATCACGGGGAGTGGGGAGAATGTGGAACTCGCTATCACAGGGAGTGGGGAGAATGTGGAACTCGCTATCACGGGGAGTGGGGAGAATGTGGAACTCGCTATCACGGGGAGTGGGGAGAATGTGGAACTCGCTATCACGGGGAGTGGGGAGAATGTGGAACTCGCTATCACAGGGAGTGGGGAGAATGTGGAACTCGCTATCACGGGGAGTGGGGAGAATGTGGAACTCGCTATCACAGGGAGTGGGGAGAATGTAGAACTCACTATCACGGGGAGTGGGGAGAATGTGGAACTCACTATCACGGGGAGTGGGGAGAATGTGGAACTCGCTATCACAGGGAGTGGGGAGAATGTGGAACTCGCTATCACAGGGAGTGGGGAGAATGTGGAACTCACTATCACGGGGAGTGGGGAGAATGTGGAACTCGCTATCACGGGGAGTGGGGAGAATGTGGAACTCACTATCACGGGGAGTGGGGAGAATGTGGAACTCGCTATCACAGGGAGTGGGGAGAATGTGGAACTCGCTATCACAGGGAGTGGGGAGAATGTGGAACTCGCTATCACAGGGAGTGGGGAGAATGTGGAACTCACTATCACGGGGAGTGGGGAGAATGTGGAACTCGCTATCACGGGGAGTGGGGAGAATGTGGAACTCACTATCACGGGGAGTGGGGAGAATGTGGAACTCGCTATCACGGGGAGTGGGGAGAATGTGGAACTCGCTATCACGGGGAGTGGGGAGAATGTGGAACTCGCTATCACGGGGAGTGGGGAGAATGTGGAACTCACTATCGCAGGGAGTGGGGAGAATGTGGAACTCACTATCGCAGGGAGTGGGGAGAATGTGGAACTCACTATCACAGGGAGTGGGGAGAATGTGGAACTCACTATCGCAGGGAGTGGGGAGAATGTGGAACTCACTATCACAGGGAGTGGGGAGAATGTGGAACTCACTATCACAGGGAGTGGGGAGAATGTGGAATTCACTATCACAGGGAGTGGGGAGAATGTGGAACTCACTATCACAGGGAGTGGGGAGAATGTGGAACTCACTATCACAGGGAGTGGTTGAGGTGAACAGTGTCGATGTATTTAAGAGGGAAGCTGGATAAACACACGAGGGAGAGGATTAGAAGGATATGGTGATGGGAGGCGGGGAGTTGAGGGGGTGGACGAGGCTCGTGTGGAGCAGTAATACCAGCACAGCAGATGTGCCGAATGGACTGTTCCCTTGCTGGAAATTCCTCTTTGTCTGACTCTGACCTCTTCCCTCGCTCGCAGGCGCAGTTTGAGATGCCGTATGTTGTGCGGCTGCACAACTTTCACCAGCTTGATGATCCTCAGCCGTGTTTCTCCTTCCATCATCCGAACACAGGTAAGGGCAGGGATCTCTGAGTGGGGGGCAGGGGTGACTGAAACCCTGTCTAATCAGGAGACTGGACCTGCGTTCCCGCTCACCTATTTTCATCCATGTCTTAACCGTCTGATTCCTCTCCGGCCGGCAGGTGCGAGTGACAACAACCGCTACAAGACCCTGGAGTTTAAGATCAACCTCAACACAGTGCTGCACGGTTTTGCTGGATACTTTGAAACAATCCTGTACAAGAACGTGACTCTCAGTAAGTTCAGGAAGGAACCTGTACTCCCACAGCGCCTTTGCAAAGCTGCAATTCTTCAAGTGTTGGGAGGCACACTGGAATACGAGGCAGCCATTCAAACCTAACTTAATTTGTCCCATATCCCTGAATACCTTTAACAAAACCCCATCTGTCTCCAGTTTAAAATTAACCATTGATCCAGCATTATCATTCTAAACCTCTCCCACTGTGTGTGTCTGTGTGTGTCCCTTTCACTCTTGAAAGGTCTGGCTGTCATTTATAGTCTCTGCCCCCTAGTCCTCAACTTTCCAACCAGCGGAAATAGTTTCTCTCTCTCTCTCTCCCCTCTCAGTTCCCCTTAATATCTTAAACTTCGATCAGATCATTCCTTAACCTTCTCAATGCCAGGGGATACAACCCTACTTTGTATAGTCTCTGCTCGTAATTTAACCCCTGGAGTCCAGGTATCATCCTGGTAAATCTACACTGCACTCCCTCCAGGGCTTATATCTCCTTGCTAAGGTGTGGGGCCCAGAACTGCTCCCAGTGGCTCCAGGTGGGGTCCAACCAGGGCTTTATACAGCTGAAGCATGACTTTTACCCTCTTGTATTCTAGTCTTCAAGATATAAAGGCCAGCATTCCATTAGCCTTTGGGATTATTTTCTGTAGCTGTTCATGAAATTTTAATGATGTGTGTACCTGAACCTCCTCCCCCACAGTCTCTCTGAACCTTCACTGTTTCTAACTTTTCACCATTTAGAAAGTACCCTTTGTATGTCCAAAGTGGATGACCTCACATTTGGTGTGATTGAAATTTATTTGCCACAGTTTTCCCCATTCACTGAATCTAACCAGTGCGCCACTGGGCGGCACAGTGGCGCAGTGGTTAGCACCGCAGCCTCACAGCTCCAGCGACCCGGGTTCAATTCTGGGTACTGCCTGTGTGGAGTTTGCAAGTTGTCCCTGTGTTTGTGTGGGTTTCCTCCGGGTGCTCCGGTTTCCTCCCACATGCCAAAAGACTTGCAGGTTGATAGGTAAATTGGCCATTATAAATTGCCCCTAGTATAGGTAGGTGGTAGGGAAATATAGGGACAAGTGGGGATGTGGTAGGAATATGGAATTAGTGTAGGATTAGTATAAATGGGTGATTGATGGTCGGCACAGACTCAATGGGCCAAAGGGCCTGTTTCAGTGCTGTATCTCAAAACTAAACTATCAACATGTCTCTGTAATTTTATACTTCCACCTACAGTGCATACAATGCGGCCTAACTTTGTGTTATCAACACATTTGGATATTTGGCTTTCTATCCCATCATCGAAGTTGTTAATGAATACAGTGAATAGTTGAGGCACCAACACTGATCCTTGTGGGAAACCACGAGTCACATCCTGCTAATTAGAGAATCTAACCATTAACCAGCTCAATAATCTGCCTTCAATTCCATGGACTTCAACTTTCGCTAACAGTCTGTCATGAGGAACTTTATCAGATGCCTTCTGGAAACCCATTTAAATAACATCCATAGGCATTCCCTTGTCCACTACTTGAATCACCTCTTCAGAAAATTAAATCAGACCGTACGCATGACCTACCCTTTACAAATCCAAAAACAAAATAATGCAGATACTGGAAATCTGAAATAAAAACAAAATACTCAGCAGGTCTGGCAGCATCTGTGGAGAGAGAAGCAGAGTTAACGTTTCAGGTCAGTGACCCTTCAGATGCATGCTGACTCTCTCATTAGCCGGAAGTATACAATGTGTTCACTGTATACTCACTCTTCTAATGACCCAAACCCCTTCCCGTTCACTCCCACTGTACACAATCCCGATGGACCCAAACCCCTGCCCGTTCACACCCACTGTAAACAATCCCAATGGACCCAAACCCCTTCCCGTTCACTCCCACTGTACACAATCCCGATGGACCCAAACCCCTGCCCGTTCACACCCACTGTACACAATCCCAATGGACCCAAACCCCTTCCCGTTCACACCCACTGTACACAATCCCGATGGACCCAAACCCTTTCCCGTTCACTCCCACTGCACACAATCCCAATGGACCCAAACCCCTGCCCGTTCACACCCACTGTCTCTTGGTATTTCTTGGCGGACGAAGATTTTGAGAAGGTTGTAGTCATCGGTTGCAGGCCTGCTGGTGGCTAGTCAGGCCTATCTGTGAGCGGCAGATTCTCCCACAGCGTGTACAAGTGAAGGTGTAGTCGCTGCTGGGGGCAATTGGATCTATCCTTCTCCTCCTTTTCTCTTTCATGCTGGTTCTTTGATCCCAATGGGCCCAAACCCCTTTGCCATGATATTGGGTCCTGGGATATCTGGTTCCCATTGGGGAATCTACAGGTATGTAAAAAGGAAACATTTGGCTAAGACAAATGTGGGTCCATTACAGGCAGAATCAGGAGAATTTATAATGGGGAATAGAGAAATGGCAGAGAAGCTAAATGATTACTTTGTGTCTGTCTTCACTGAGGAAGATACAAGAAATCTCCCAGAATTAGATCCACAGGATTAGGGAGAATGAGGAGTTGAAGGAAGTTAGTATTAGTAAGAAGGTTGTATTGGAGAAACTAATGGGACTGAAGGTTGATAAGTTTCCAAGACCTGATATTCTACATCCCAGAGTGTTGAAAGAGGTAGCTATGGAGATAGTGGATGCATTGGTGATCATCTTCCAAAATTCTATAGATTCAGGAACAGTTCCTGTAGATTGGAAGGTAGCAAATGTCACCCCACTATTTAAGAAGGGAGGGAGAGCCTGTTAGCCTCACATCAGTCGTTGGGAAAATGTAAAAATCTATTCTAAAGGATGTGATAAATGAACACTTGGATAATGTAATAAAAGCAAAATACTGCAGGTGCTGGAAATACTTGTGGAGAGAGAAGCAGAGTTAATGTTTCAGGTCAGTGACCTTTCATCAGAATTGGCAAAGTTTAGAAATGTAATGGGTTTTAAGCAAGTAAGGGGAGGTGGTGGCATTCTGGTATTGTCACTGGACTAGTAACCCAGAGACCCAGGGTATTCCTCTGGGGACATAGGTTCAAATCCCACCACAGCAGAAGGCGGAATTTGAATTCAATTAATAAATCTGGAATTAAAAGCTAGTCTAATGACGGCCATGAAACCATTGTCGATTGTTATAAAAACCCATCTGGTTCACTAATGTCCTTTAGGGAAGGAAATCTGCTGTCCTTACCTGGTCTGGCCTACAGGAAATTATCGGCCGGTGAGCCTTACGTCAGTGGTAGGGAAATTATTAGAGAGGATTCTTCGGGACAGGATTTACTCCCATTTGGAAACAAACAAACTTATTAGCGAGAGACAGCATGGTTTTGTGAAGGGGAGGTCGTGTCTTACTAATTAGATTGAGTTTTTTGAGGAAGTGATGAAGATGATTGATGAAGGAAGGGCAGTGGATGTTATCTATATGGACTTTAGTAAAGCCTTTGACAAGGTCCCACATGGCAGACTGGTACAAAAGGTGAAGTCACATGGGATCAGAGGTGAGCTGGCAAGATGGATACAGAACTGGCTCGGTCATAGAAGACAGAGGGTAGCAGTGGAAGGGTGCTTTTCTGAATGGAGGGATGTGACTAGTGGTGTTCCGCAGGGATCAATGCTGGGACCTTTGCTCTTTGTAGTATATATAAATGATTTGGAGGAAAATGTAGCTGGTCTGATTAGTAAGTTTGTGGACGACACAAAGGTTGGTGGAGTTGCGGATAGTGATGAGGATTGTCAGAGGATACAGCAGGATATTGATCGGTTGGAGACTTGGGCGGAGAAATGGCAGATGGAGTTTAATCCGGACAAGTGAGAGGTAATGCATTTTGGAAGGTCTAATGCATGTGGGAAGTATACAGTAAATGGCAGAACCCTTAGGAGTATTGACAGGCAGAGAGATATGGGCGTACAGGTCCACAGGTCACTGAAAGTGGCAACGCAGGTGGATAAGGTAGTCAAGAAGGCATTCGGCATGCTTGCCTTCATCGGTCGGGGCATAGAGTATAAAAATTGGCAAGTCATGTTGCAGCTGTACAGAACTTTAGTTAGGCCACACTTAGAATATTGTGTGCAATTCTGGTCGCCACACTACCAGAAGGACGTGGAGGCTTTGGAGAGGGTACAGAATGGAGGGGCGACGTGATAGAGGTTTACAAAGTTATGAGCGGATAGTCAGAAGCTTTTTCCTAGGGTGGAAGAGTCAGTTACTAGGGGACATAGGTTTAATGTGAGAGGGGCAAAGTTTAGAGGGGATGTGCGAGGCAAGTTCTTTACACAGAGGGTGGTGAGTGCCTGGAACTTGCTGCCGGGGGAGGTGGTGGAAGCAGGTACGATAGCGACGTTTAAGAGGCATCTTGACAAATACATGAATAGGATGGGAATAGAGGGATACAGGCCCCGGAAGTGCAGAAGGTTTTAGTTTAGGCAGGCATCAAGATCGGCGCCGGCATGGAGGGCCGAATAGCCTGTTCCTGTGCTGTACTGTTCTTTGTACATGTGACTCCAGATCCACAGCAATGTGGTTGACTCTTACATGCCCTCGAAATGGCCTAGCAAGCCACTCAGTTCAAGAGCAATTAGGGATGGGCAATAAATGCTGGCCTGGCCTGCGACGCCCACATCCCATGAATGAATTTTTAAAAAGTAAAGCGGGGGTGGGGGAAAGAACAATAGGACAAGGGCCGGAGAGATTAACTGACCAGGAGATCATGGGGCAAAGACAAAGAGAGTGTGCTAATGGGGCGGCACAGTGGTTAGCACCCCACCCTCACAGCTCCAGCGACCCAGGTTCGATTCTGGCTACTGCCTGTGTGGAGTTTGCAAGTTCTCCCTGTGACCGCGTGGGTTTTCGCCGGGTGCTCCGGTTTCCTCCCACAGCCAAAGACTTGCAGGTTGATAGTTAAATTGGTGAAATAAATTGTCCCTGATATAGGTAGGTGATAGGGGAATTGAGGGAAGGTGGGGATGTGAGAGGGTAATGGGATTAATGTAGGATTAGTATAAATGGGTGGTTGATGGTTGGCACAGACTGGGTGGGCCGAAGGGCCTGTTTCAGTGCTGTATCTCTATAATGAAAGTTGGTGCAGAGAGGGTGTTAATGACAGAATAATGAACAGCCCAAACCAAAAGCACAAACGTGAAAAATCCAGTTTAAGGCAGGCACATGGCAAAAGAAAGAATAAAAAATTAAAATAAAAAAAGGGGGCTCGTCATGCTCTGAAATTATTGAACTCAATGTTCAGTCCGGCAGGCTGTAGTGTGCCTAATCGGTAAATGAGATGCTGTTCCTCGAGCTTGCGTTGATGTTCACTGGAATAATGCAGCAATCCCAGGACAGAGATGTGGGCATGAGAGCAGTGGTGTGTTGAAATGGCAAGCGACAGGAAGCTCGGGGTCATGTTTTCGGACTGAGTGGAGGTGTTCCGCAGTCACCCAATCGGCGTTTGGTCTCCCCAATTAGAGGAGACTGCATTGTGAGCTTCTAGTCACTTGCCAATTCAACAAGTGTAGATGTACAAAGTGACCTGGGAGTCCTTGTCAATAAGTCACTGAAAACTGACATGCAGGTGCAGCAAGCAATTAAGAAGGCTAATGGTATGTTAGCCTTTATCGCAAGAGGATTTGAGTAGAGGAGTAGTGAAGGTTTACTTCAACTGTATAGAACCTTGGTTAGACCGCACCTGGAGTAGTGTGTGCAGTTTTGCTCCCCTTACCTTAGAAAGGATATTATTGCCAAAAAGGGACTGCAATGAAGATTCACCAGACTTGTTCCCAGGATGGTGGGATTGTCCTGTGAAGAGAGATTGGGGAAACTGGGCCTGTATTCTCCAGAGGTTCGAAGAATGAGGGTGATCTCATTGAAACCTACAAAATACTTAAAGGGATAGACAGGGTAGATGCAGCTAAGATGTTTCCCCTGGTTGGGGAGTCTAGAACCAGGGGACACAATTTCAAAATAAGGGGGAAGCTACTTAGGACAGAGATGAGAAATTTCTTTACTCAGAGGGTTGTGAATCTTTGGAATTCTCTACCCCAGAGGGCTGTGGAAGCTCAGTCATTGAATATGTTTAAAATAGAGATTGACAGATGTCTAAATACCAATGACAGAAAGGGATATGGGGATAGTGTGGGAAAGTGGCATTGAAGTGGATGATCATATTGAATGTCAGAGCAGGCTCGATGGGCTGAATGGCCTACTCCTGCTCTTTGTTCCTGTGACACGGGGGAATGTCTTTACCCTGATGGTTGATGTCTGGATTATGTTTGTGTACTCACAGGTATCCGCCCAGAGAACCACTCTCCGGGGATGTACTCCTGGTTCCCCATCCTCTTCCCCCTCAAGGTGAGTTTGTTCTCATCAGTCAGCCCCGTTCCAATTGAATCCATACATATCCCATGCATGAAGTGTATGATAGTTTTCACATCAAACACTCCCAGGACAGGTACAGCATGGGGTTAGATCCAGAGTAAAGCTCCCTCGACACTGTCCTCCATCAAACACTCCCAGGACAGGTACAGTACGGGGGTTAGATACAGAGTAAAGCTCCCTCTACACTGTCCCCATCAAACACTCCCAGGACAGGTACAGTACGGGGGTTAGATACAGAGTAAAGCTCCCTCTACACTGTCCTCCATCAAACACTCCCAGGACAGGTACAGCACGGGGGTCAGGAAAAGAGTAAAGCTCCCTCTACACTGTCCACATCAAACACCCCCAGGACAGGTACAGCACGGGGTTAGATAGAGTAAAGCTCCCTCTACACTGTCCACATCAAACACCCCCAGGACAGGTACAGCACGGGGTTAGATAGAGTAAAGCTCCCTCTACACTGTCCACATCAAACACCCCCAGGACAGGTACAGTACGGGGGTTAGATACAGAGTAAAGCTCCCTCGACACTGTCCCCATCAAACACCCCCAGGACAGGTACAGAACGGGGATTGGCTCCTCTCTGGGAATACTGAGTGCTGAGTGCCTCAACGAGGTGCAGCTGACAGTGCTGCAGTCAGTTGCTGGAGGTGCTGCTGGAGAGGGAGAGCTGAGGAGGGACCTGCAAAAATCTTTCAACAACTTTTGCTGCAGAGGAGGAAAAAAAAAAGAAGAAAAAAAAACGGGGTTAGATACAGAGTAAAGCTTCCTCTACACTGTCCCCCTTCAAACACTCCCCAGGACAGGTACAGCACGGGGGGTTAGAAAAAAAAAAACGGGGGTCAGATACAGAGTAAAGCTCCCTCTACACTGTCCCCCTTCAAACACTCCCCAGGACAGGTACAGTACGGGGGGGTTAGATACAGAGTAAAGCTCCCTCTACACTGTCCCCCTTCAAACACTCCCAGGGGACAATATGATTTGTGTTGACCAGGTTTACTGATGATTCACTTCCTTTCTCGCTCTATCTGCCCTCAGCAACCCATCAGTGTGAAGGCGGGAGAGACAGTTTGTGCTCGCTTCTGGAGGTGTGCCAACTCTAAGAAAGTGTGGTACGAGTGGGCCGTGACTGCTCCGGAATGTTCCGCCATCCACAACCCGACAGGCAGGTCCTACACAATCGGTCTGTGAGACAATGCCTCATGCGAACCCTCCGGACGTCTGTGAATCTCTAAACACCAGTGTGTGTATGTGTACTTGATGGGGTCAAGTGTAGGAAGGCCTTTGACCCTCAGCCATCGGCCCCAGGTCTTTTGCTGCTGAATTTTGGTGTGGTATAGAAGGTGGAAAGGGAGGCTGGGGAGGAATAGGTTTGTATGTGTTTGGTCGCCTGTGTTCTGTTTGTATTCATGTATTAAATGGATTGCTTTTTGCTCCCTGTGTGTCTGGAGATTGTTGTCCAGGGACCCAGGTTGGGTCATGTATCAATGATCTGGTGAGTGGGTGTAGACATGGGGCAACAGTCTCACTGCTGTTGGCAGGATCTTGCTGTCTGGAAATAGGCTGCTGGGTTGTGGCTTTCGCTGGCCATGCAATCCTACTTCTTAGGAGCAGATTCGGCCTGTAGAGCTTGCTCCACCATTCAGTGAGATCATGGCTGATCACATCGAGGTGGGCGTGTCCCGTCCCAGAGGGTCTTTGGGGACCTTTCCAAGGTTGTGATATTGAATTTGAGATGGTCCTTTTCTGAAATGTAGGCAGGCATGGACTTCCTTTCTTTGACTGACTGAGCCTGGTAAAACTTCTGCATTGATTCCAAATGGTCACCACTATCCCTGCCAACCACTCTTGTGCGCAGAGATGACAAAGAAATGGCTGCCTTGATGTACACTGCTATCAATAAAATGGCTGCTCCTGTGTAAATGGGTTTGAACACAATTGCCACCTTAAGGTGGACAGGTATCAACAAAATGGCCACCCGTGTGTTTGATGACAAAAGGTGCCAACATTTACAGATTGTCCAGAACTTGGCGAGGGATGGACGGTAGATCTTCCAGAGTCTGCTGACCGTGCGGGAGGAGAATTGGCAGATTGTACTGGTGCAAATGAACAAGGGGGCATAAGGTGAAAAATATGAGAGCCCAGTCATTCAAGGGTGATGTCAGAAAGCACTTCTTCACACAAATGGGAGTAGAAATCTGGAACTCCCCCCTGCCTGCAGGGGCAACAGGCAGTTAAGAAGGCAAATGGTATGTTGGCCTTCATAGCGAGAGGATTCGAGTACAGGAGCGAGGATGTCTTGCTGCAAATATACAGAGCCTTGGTGAGACCACACCTGGAATATTGTGTGCAGTTTTGGTCTCCTTATCTGAGGAAGGATGTTCTTGCTATAGAGGGAGTGTAGCGAAGGTTTACCAGACTGATTCCTGGGATGGCGGGACTGACGTATGAGGAGAGACTGAGTCGGTGAGGATTATATTCACTGGAGTTCAGAAGAGTGAGGGGGTTCTCATAGAAACCTATAAAATTCTAACAGGGCTTGGCAGGGTAGATGCAGGAAGGATGTTCCCGATGGTGGGGGAGTCCAGAACCAGGGGTCATAGTCTAAGGATACGGGGTAAACCTTTCAGGACTGAGATGAGGAGAAATTTCTTCACCGAGAGACTGGTGAACCTGTGCAATTTGCTACCACAGAAAGCAGTTGAGGCCAAAACATTTTATGTTTTCAAGAAGTTAAATATAGCGCTTGGGTCGAAAGAGGTCAAAGGATATGGGGCAAAAGTGGGAACAGGCTACTGAGTTGGATGATCAAAATGAAAGGTGGAGCGGGCTCGAAGGGCCTACTCCTGCTCCTATTTTCTATGTTTCCAGAGCTCGAGGAGTTGTGGGGGATCAGATTGCTCTGTTTATGTTCAGCATGGGTAAAGGATGTTGCAGCATCGTCAGGTAAATACAGTGGAGCTACAAATAAGCAAGGATGTCAAAAGCTTTGAGAGGGTACAAAGGATGTTTGGCAGAATGGTACCAGTCAGGATACAGATATGTTCCAGAGACAAACCAGTCAGTGTACAGATATCACCCTGAGAGAGAGGGGACTGAGAGACACCAGTCAGTGTACAGATATCACCCTGAGAGAGAGGGACTGAGAGACACCAGTCAGTGTACAGATATCACCCTGAGAGAGAGGGGACTGAGAGACACCAGTCAGTGTACAGATATCACCCCGAGAGAGAGGGGACTGAGAGACACCAGTCAGTGTACAGATATCACCCTGAGAGAGAGGGACTGAGAGACACCAGTCAGAGTACAGATATCACCCCGAGAGAGAGGGATTGAGACACCAGTCAGTGTACAGATATCACCCTGAGAGAGGGGGACTGAGAGACACCAGTCAGTGTACAGATATCACCCCGAGAGAGAGGGGACTGAGAGACACCAGTCAGTGTACAGATATCACCGAGAGAGAGGGACTGAGAGACACCAGTCAGTGTACAGATATCACCCCGAGAGAGAGGGATTGAGACACCAGTCAGTGCACAGATATCACCCTGAGAGAGAGGGACTGAGAGACACCAGTCAGTGTACAGAGATCACCCTGAGAGAGAGGAGACTGAGAGACACCAGTCAGAGTACAGATATCACCCTGAGAGAGAGGGGACTGAGAGACACCAGTCAGTGTACAGATATCACCCTGAGAGAGAGGGGACTGAGAGACACCAGTTAGTGTACAGATATCACCCTGAGAGTGAGGGACTGAGACACCAGTCAGTGTACAGATATCACCGTGAGAGAGAGGGGACTGAGAGACACCAGTCAGTGTACAGATATTACCTGGATAAAGAGAGACTGAGAGACACCAGTCAGTGTACAGAGATCACCCTGAGAGAGAGGGGACTGAGAGACACCAGTCAGTGTACAGAGATCACCCTGAGAGAGAGGGGGACTGAGAGACACCAGTCAGTGTACAGATATCACCCTGAGAGAGAGGGGACTGAGAGACACCAGTTAGTGTACAGATGTCACCGTGAGAGAGAGGGACTGAGAGACACCAGTCAGTGTACAGATATCACCCTGAGAGAGAGGGACTGAGAGACACCAGTCAGGGTACAGATATCTCCCTGAGAGAGAGGGACTGAGAGACACCAGTCAGTGCACAGAGATCACCCTGAGAGAGAGGGGACTGAGAGACACCAATCAGTGTACAGATATCACCCTGAGAGAGAGGGGACTGAGAGACACCAGTCAGTGTACAGATATCACCCTGAGAGAGAGGGGACTGAGAGACACCAGTCAGTGTACAGATATCACCCTGAGAGACACCAGTCAGTGTACAGATATCACCGTGAGAGAGAGAGACTGAGAGACACCAGTCAGTGTACAGATATCACCCTGAGAGAGGGGACTGAGAGACACCAGTCAGTGTACAGATATCACCCTGAGAGAGGGGCCTGAGAGACACCAGTCAGTGTACAGATATTACCTGGATAAAGAGAGACTGAGAGACACCAGTCAGTGTACAGATATCACCCTGAGAGAGAGGGATTGAGACACCAGTCAGTGTACAGATATCACCCTGAGAGAGGGGGACTGAGAGACACCAGTCAGTGTACAGATATCACCCTGAGAGTGAGGGACTGAGAGACACCAGTCAGTGTACAGATATCACCCCGAGAGAGAGGGATTGAGACACCAGTCAGTGTACAGATATCACCCTGAGAGAGAGGGACTGAGACACCAGTCAGTGTACAGATATCACCGTGAGAGAGAGGGGACTGAGAGACACCAGTTAGTGTACAGATATCACCCTGAGAGAGAGGGACTGAGAGACACCAGTCAGGGTACAGATATCTCCCTGAGAGAGAGGGACTGAGAGACACCAGTCAGTGTACAGATATCACCTGAGAGAGAGGGACTGAGAGACACCAATCAGTGTACAGATATCACCGTGAGAGAGAGGGGACTGAGAGACACCAGTCAGTGTACAGATATCACCCTGAGAGAGAGGGACTGAGAGACACCAGTCAGTGTACAGAGATCACCCTGAGAGAGAGGGGACTGAGAGACACCAGTCAGTGTACAGATATCACCCTGAGAGAGAGGGACTGAGAGACACCAGTCAGTGTACAGATATCACACAGAGAGAGGGACTGAGAGACACCAGTCAGTGTACAGATATCACCCTGAGAGAGAGGGGACTGAGAGACACCAGTCAGTGTACAGAGATCTGGTGTTGGGGGGCTGGGGGAGGGGGTTGTCTCTCACTCTCTCTGTTATTTTCTGGTGTTGGGGGGCTGGGGGAGGGGGTTGTGGTGATGGGGGGAGGGGGGTGATGGGGGGAGCGGGTGATGGGGGAGGGGTGTGATGGGGGGAGGGGTGTGATGGGGGGAGGGGGTGATGGGGGGGAGGGGTGATTGGGGGGGGAGGGGGGAGGGGGGTGATGGGGGGTGATGGGGGGGAGGGGGGTGATGGGGTGATGGGGGGAGGGGGGTGATGGGGGAGGGGTGATGGGGGGTGATGGGGGAGGGGGTGATGGGGGGAGGGGGTGATGGGGGGAGGGGGTGATGGGGGGAGGGGTGATGGGGGTGATGCGGGGAGGGGGTGATGGGGGGAGGGGGTGATGGGGGGAGGGGGTGATGGGGTGATGGGGGAGGGGGTGATGGGGGGAGGGGTGATGGGGGGAGGGGGTGATGGGGGGAGGGGGTGATGGGGGGAGGGGGTGATGATGGGGGGAGGGGGTGATGCGGGGAGGGGGTGATGGGGGGAGGGGGTGATGCGGGAGGGGGTGATGCGGGGAGGGGGTGATGGGGGAGGGGGTGATGGGGGGAGGGGGTGATGGGGGGAGGGGGTGATGCGGGGAGGGGGTGATGCGGGGAGGGGGTGATGGGAGGGGTGATGGGGAGGGGTGATGGGGGGAGGGGGTGATGGGGGGAGGGGGGTGATGCGGGGAGGGGTGATGGGGTGATGGGGGGAGGGGTGATGGGGGGAGGGGTGATGGGGGAGGGGTGATGCGGGGAGGGGGTGATGGGGGGAGGGGGTGATGGGGGGAGGGGGTGATGGGGGAGGGGGTGATGCGGGGAGGGGGTGATGCGGGGAGGGGTGATGGGGGGAGGGGGTGATGGGGGGAGGGGGTGATGGGGGGAGGGGGTGATGCGGGGAGGGGGTGATGCGGGGAGGGGGTGATGGGGGGAGGGGGTGATGGGGGAGGGGGTGATGGGGGGGAGGGGTGTGTGGGGGGGAGGGGTGTGTGGGGGGAGGGGTGTGTGAGGGGGAGGGGGGGTGTGGGGATGGGGGGAGGGGGTGATGGGGGGGAGGGGTGTGTGAGGGGGAGGGGGGGAGGGGTGATGGTGGGGGAGGGGGGTGATGGGGGGGAGGGGTATGTGAGGGGGGGGAGGGGTATGTGAGGGGGAGGGGGGGAGGGGGTGATGGGGGGAGGGGGTGATGGGGGGGAGGGGTGTGTGAGGGGGAGGGGGGAGGGGGTGATGGGGGGGAGGGGTGTGTGAGGGGGAGGGGGGGAGGGGGTGATGGGGGGAGGGGGTGATGGGGTGATGCGGGGAGGGGGTGATGCGGGGAGGGGGTGATGGGGGAGGGGGTGATGGGGGGAGGGGGTGATGCGGGGAGGGGGTGATTGGGGAGGGGGTGATTGGGGGAGGGGTGATGGGGTGATGCGGGGAGGGGGTGATGAGGGGAGGGGGTGATTGGGGAGGGGGTGATTGGGGGAGGGGTGATGGGGTGATGCGGGGAGGGGGTGATGGGTGATTGGGGGAGGGGGTGATGGGGGGAGGGGGTGATGGGGGGAGGGGTGATGGGGGAGGGGGTGATGCGGGGAGGGGGTGATTGGGGAGGGGTGATTGGGGAGGGGTGATGGGGTGATGCGGGGAGGTGGTGATGCGGGGGAGGGGTGATGGGGGGAGGGGGTGATGGGGTGATGCGGGGAGGGGTTGATGGGTGATTGGGGGAGGGGGTGATTGGGGGAGGGGGTGATGGGGGGGAGGGGTGTGTGAGGGGGAGGGGGGGTGGGGATGGGGGGAGGGGGTGATGCGGGGAGGGGGTGATGGGGGGAGGGGGTGATGGGGTGATGCGGGGAGGGGGTGATGGGGGGAGGGGGTGATGGGGTGATGCGGGGGAGGGGGTGATGGGGTGATTGGGGGAGGGGGTGATTGGGGAGGGGGTGATGGGGGGGAGGGGTGTGTGAGGGGGAGGGGGGGTGGGGATGGGGGGAGGGGGTGATGCGGGGAGGGGGTGATGGGGGGGAGGGGTGTGTGAGGGGGAGGGGGGGAGGGGGTGATGGGGGGGAGGGGTGTGTGAGGGGGAGGGGGTGATGGGGGGGAGGGGGTGATGGGGGGGAGGGGGTGATGGGGGGAGGGTGTGTGAGGGGGAGGGGGGTGGGATGGGGGAGGGGGTGATGCGGGAGGGGGTGAGGGGGGGAGGGGTGTGTGAGGGGGAGGGGGGGAGGGGGTGATGGGGGGGAGGGGGGTGATGGGGGAGGGGTGTGTGAGGGGGAGGGGGGGAGGGGGTGATGGGTGATGGGGGGAGGGGGACAGTTGCTGTTTTCGCGGCTGCGATCCGGGATTCCGGAAATTCATTTCTTCACCGAAATAATCTAAAACTAACGGTCATTAAGGAAGGTTCCAGATCTGCGCCCTGACACTTCCGGA